>NC_143439.1:57797846-58097846 GCF_987193195.1 Phasianus colchicus | reverse complement strand
GATGTTTTACAAATCTGTGGTCTAGATGGAAAGAAACTTGGTAGCAAACAGCAAAGGCTGTCAAAAAGTCATTTTAAAAAGTGTCATAAAGTCATCCAAAAATTATAGAAGCAAAAATGATTTAATACGTTGACTAGCAATGTTAGGATGCAGTCCAGTAAAACACATCACCTCACGTGAACTTCAATGGATGCAATATCCAAGCATCAGTACAGTTTCACTCGCAGTACCAAAGCTGTGGCATCCTGTATACCTGCTGTGGCTACATCTCAGTATAGATGCAAACTGAGCTCATTGCCATGAACTATCGGGGAAATATAATGTTGTTTTACACACAGTTCTTATAATCCTGTGAACTCAGTTTTCCTCTCTTTCCATTCTGTTGCACTTACCTGTTTTAAATTCACACATGGAATAAAATCACACCACGGTTCCCATCTCTAATGCTACGAACGCTTACTGGACCTGACATAATAGACTGGATTCCAGTGCAGTAAACACTAAAAAGACTTCCACCACAAACATTTTATGCATTTATCCAGATCCTTCTCCAGCTGAGATTCAACCCTAAGTAATTCAAGCAAAACTAGAAAAACTAAGTTACATTTCCCACAAGGATACATGATAGCATTCTACACCAAAACCACTTTAACATGTCAGGTTTGCATAACAAGCTCTGCCCCCTCTGCCCATCCCCCCCAAAGATCACTTTACTATCAATCTAATGATAGCTCTGTTTCAAGCACCAGGAAGAAAGCACTTAACTACATCATTTACAGGGAAGAGATGAAGAGGACCAATTGTGTGCCAGTTATATAATTACTTTCTAAGCCTCTATTACCTACACCAATCTGAAGTAAGAGAACATGGACTAAAAATGTCTTCCCCTTAGGCAATACAGAACTGTATTAGACTTCAATACCAAAAAAACCACCCTGATATAGAAGTTTTGATTTTGTAATTAGTATTTGAATTCAGTGTTACGCAGCCAAGAAAAAGAGTTTGCAGGCTTTTTTAGTTTTTGTGGTTGTGGTGGTGATGCTGTGTGTTGGGTTTTTGTGGGTTTTTGTTTTTGTTTTGTTTGTTTGTTTTTGTTAGTGGTAGTGGTGGTATTTTTTTTTTGTTTCTAAAACATCCTTAAGCCAGACAGTACTCCCCAGACAAGGATCACATCTTCATAAAGACATTACCGTTAATGTTGTCACAGTAGTAAAAGTGTTCATCATTTAGAGAAGGGCATGCAGAAACTAAATCCTGCAGGCCTGCACCAGTTACAGTGAGACAACCCGAGAGATTGAGGTGCTCCAAGTGTGGCAGTCCTCCTCCCAAAGTCAACGCCCTGTTAACAGACAGAAAGAGGGGTGTTAAAAGCTTGCACAGCACTACACTGAGAAGTACTCCCATATATCACCAAGTCACATATTTACTAACATCTTGCAAAAAAAACCCACATCTCTAATAAGCCACTCAAGTCTGGCATCCCATACAGTTAATCAGCCTTGAAGCCACACAACAGGGCTGAAAAATGAATCCATCTCTACAGAAATTAACTATTCCCTTTGACAGAAATACATTTCAGTGGGAAATCATTGTTTATTAATGACTGGGGATGACCAAGTACTTCTAAGAGCCAGCATGACACACTTCTCCAATACACTACTGGTCTTTGGTGAGACTTCCATGGTGATGTATATTTCTCAACACATCCCAAAAACAGAATTGTATGACATTCCAAAAGTTTGGTGTGCAAAGCTTCCAACATTTTGAGTACTGTTTCTTATTCGTCAGTTCAAAACTCAGAGTCATGTTTTCTGAGGTCAGATAAATCTTTATCAGTGGAGCCTCTCTCTGCCAACTCACCACTGCATGCTACTCAAACCAAATTCTATTTTCCCTCCAAGTGCAAGAGTTCAACTGCAGATAAAGCAGCCTCAGGGCTGTGGTGCATCTGACCCCTCACTCTGCGTTAGGCTGACTGCTTCTCTGCGCTCATAGGGCAGCTAACCGAGTTCAATCACAAGCTCACCCATCGGAAGGAGAGAACAGACAAAGCTACTCATGCTTCAATCAACATGTTTCAGGTTCAAGCAAAGGCCTTTTCAGTTTTATGTCCTAAGAGCATGAGTATACAAAACTTTCCGTTGTCAGCAGATGGGAAAAAGAACAACTAACAAAACCAGCTATAAAAAAAAAAAACAGTATAAAGTTAAGTTTATATGAAATGAACTGCCAAATATTTACATTAAAGTCTCATTTTCTCTTCCAGGACCCAAAGTATTATAGAAATGCAAGAAGCACTTACTGCAGAATATACCCTCAACTCTTAACTCTGTATCTAAAAAGCACTGATGTGAAACTGGCACAACTAAACACTCCCTGTGACTCAAAAATCAAATCTTCCTTTGATTCTAGAGGACTCAGTGAGGAATAACACCAGTAACACATCAGCTATATGCAGCATTACCTATCCATTGCCAAATGAACCACTGTCAGCAGTACCAGCCTGCTCCGACACTTGGACAACACCAGGCTCAGATACAAAGCACAGCTATCTGTCCCAAAATAACTGCTAGGAGACATCTGAACTTCTAAAGTTCTTCGTCAAAGAGGGGTGAAGTATATGGAGAGGCAATTCAATGCCAGCACTCCTTTACAGAATTTGTCCACAGACTACAGTGTACAGTACAAGTAGGTATGAAGTCTCTGAACTGCAAGCAGCTCTAATTAGTCCCAGGAGCTATAGCACATGTGAGCAAGTGACTGCAGCATTTTTGTCTTGTATCATTTTCATTATGAAGCTGTAACCACACATTTCTGACATACTACAAAGCATCAATTGCACAAGAGGGAATGGTTTTAAACTCGACAGGAGGTTTAGGTTAAATATTAGGAGGAAGTTTTTCCACAAAGAGGGTGGTGATGCACTGGAACAAGGTCACCCGAGGAGGATGTGGATGCCCCATCCCTGGAGGCATTCAAGGCCAGGCTGGATGTGGCTCTGGGCAGCCTGGTCTGCTGGTTGGCGACCCTGCACATAGCTATGTGAAACTAGATGAGCACTGTGGTCCTTCTCAACTCAAGCCATTCTATGATTCTATGAACTGTCACGAAGCTGCCTCAACACTCAAGATAACTTCAACTAAATTCTATGCTTTACATAAAACCACTTCTAACATGTTCTTACACACATACAAAATTCTGTCATCAGCCAGACAAGTTAAATGCAATGTTACTCTGGTTTGGTTTTAAAGCTTGAAGAGTATTCACAAGTTTGGCAGGCATAACAGGAAAAAAAGAAAAAAATAAACCAGCACTGAATTTCCTAATAAGAAATCACTACAAATCAAATCTAAATGAGTAGTAAGTTATGCTTTTATCTACTGCAAGCAAACTTACCAAAATGCTTCATTTCAGAAGAGCTAAAAGAATTTTTTTTAATGCTTTCATTCAAAGGAAGAGTTGGAAGAAAAATTTCACATCTGCTATTCTCAATACTTTGAGATGCAAGGACTGCTTAAGATATATCAGACGTTCTCAATAAAAGTGTTTAAACTGAAGCTAGGTGGACTCAACACAGAGCAACCCAACCGTACAGATAATACAAAAACCACACTGCAGCAAAACAGCTCAGAAACATCTTTTCACCTGAGAGCACGATCTGTGATCTGGTAACACCCAGACAGACTGAGAAACTGAAGAACTCGTGCAGTCTCTTCATCTGGTTTGTCACTGCCAGAGTATGCCAAGTCTTTTTCCTCTGACTGTTTAGTCCTTGTTGGTTTTTTACACAGTGCAGAGGACTCTGGAAGTGCTCGAATAGTTCTTAGTGCTGTTCCACCACAGCAAAATGAGTGACCGCAGTAAATGAAGTCAGTAGAAGCACAGTGCTGCTGCCACCCTCTAGTCCTTAAACCATAAATGTCTCTACTGCAGCAAGATGCAGCACAATTAATGTGGGATGCCGGCTCCACAAGACAAAATCCTTCAACATTTCTGTGTCTCCACTCTGCAGCATCTTCAATATCAGCTAAATCATCCGCATTCAGCATCCACACATACGCAGAACTGAAGTTTTCAGAGCTGTCAGGTTTAGTCCAATGATGCTTACTGTCTGTTCCCTCAATGAGGTTTTCATTGTTGATTTCATGCAAGCAATTATACTTCTTGTTGGACTGCAGAGTAATCTCTCTGTTTTTCCATGAAGTCTTAGCATTCCTGTTTCTGCAGCCTTTCAGAATGCCTCTGTTATGGTGAGTTGATATGATACCCAAAGCTCTGGAAAACCTCTCTATGGCCACATCGGTGATCTTTTCACAGCCAGACAGATCAAAGTGGCGAAGGTTTTGACAACAACCAATTGAAGACCAACTGAAATAAAATGAAAAGCAATTACTTGTTTTTGGTCAGAAACAGATCTTGTAACTACACATACAAAAAAACATTTCATAAGGGAAATACTGATATTAATTCACAGAACATTAAAAGTTCCCTCAGATTACAGGTTAGGTTTGACACTGCAAGTAAATATGCCTAGAAGTCATGCCTAAAGAAACATGAAATTAATCACAAATCAATAACACCGTACTTTTCCATATATTGAAATGTAAGGTGTCCATGTTTACTAAACCTTGAATAATCCTTAAGAAACTGCAAGCACCAAATACATGCAACAGTTTTTTTCTGCATATAATGCTGATCCCTAAAGCCAGGTAACTCAGGAGAAATCAAATATTTATCAGAAAGCTGAAAAATGTGAACTTAATGAATTAGCAAATTTCACTGAAGCAAGTGAAACACCTGTAATATTCAGTTCTAAGTATTTTAATAGATGTAGTTTATTACTGTTTGAGTTTCTGAAGCTTGCATGCCTACACTATCAGTGGTCTCAGATCCTATATCTTTCTCTCAAGAACTTCCTGTTTCTTTCAGAAAGAATATCTGGTCTGCTGAAACACTCTGTATGGTATTAGTTATTCTGTAGGTGATTAGCCTTAGCTATGGACATACTTGCATATTAATGCAAATTCACCCCTTCTATGTCTTATGTTTCAACTGAAGCAAATTTGATCTACAGTAGTACTGTTGCATTATTAACTATAAAAGTGTACAGTTTTTACCACAGTTAATGGAGAGTGTTAACATCTACAGCAAATGAAACCTATTTCTGAATTACAGATTTTAAGATTGGATGTACAGATATATAATGAAGGAGAAGAATATTTAACGTTTACTAGAGATTGACAAAGGCTCACAAAGATCAAATTCTGAACCATGTAAATTCCATTAAAGTCTTCATTTCAATTTAAACTTCTTGTACAAGTTGCAGAGCACTCATGTGAGCAACCATGCTGGTAACATTTTAAGGTGCTGTTAATAAACAGAACTTAAGAGCACTGTATGATGAAAACATTGCATAGTGAAACAACCATGGAGTTCCAGCATCATACAAAGACACTTCTGTACAGGTTCTGCACACATACATCATCCCACTGATGCTAAACGTATTTTCTGCAGACTTCTGTAAAACTCAGGAATCCACAGTAATACACCTAGGCCCTACAACTTTACCCACCATTTGATCTGCATCTTAAAAAATAGTGCTCCAAACATTACCTGATACGTTGGAACAAGAAGTGCAATAACTCCTAAAAATATATCTATGAATAATTTCAAGTTATTAGAATTAGCATGAAATTAAATTGCTATGATAGCTATACTTTGATGGGTTTTAAAAATAGCTAAGACAAGGATTCTAAAATGGCCATTACCATGTCAGACTTTACTTACTGTTTCATTCATTGTTAATCTGGTTTATTCCTTCATTATGTGTGAACATAGACTGATCTCTTTATTTCTCATACTTGAAACAGAGTAATAGATGCTTGAATGCTTCCTCCCCATCCCTTCATTTTTACTCACTGATTTTCAGGAAACAAAAATTGACTAACCTTTCAAATGCTGAGTCTGAAATATCAGTTTGAGTGAGATCCAAATATTCCAAATTGGGGCAAAGCTCCAAGATCTGTCTAACCTGAAAAAGGAAGAATAATCAGCAATCATTAGCCAAGAAGACCACAGTGTCAGAGTCAACATGCTCAGTTAAATTCTTCTGAATTGCAACTTGTTTTCACAACCATTGTGCTTTAAACTCAGACAAATCAGTTATTAATTATAGGCTGCAAAGCCACAATTATTAAGTGCTAGCTTCAAATTACATACCATTTTGCTAGACACTGCAGAGCTGTAGGCCAGTACTAATGTCTTCACTGAGGAGCCTACATGTGGGAGAACATTATGAATTAAGCCATGAAGTAAACGCTTCTCCATCTGTGCTATATTAATGGCAAGTGAATCTTCTGCTGCTTCTTCTGCAAAATAAAACCAAAGAGAAAGACTTAAAATGCATCTGGCCAATTGGAATCCATGCTGTCAGCTTACATCACACAGGTTATCGGGAAACCAAAGAACCTCTAACACCACTTAAGTTTCAGAAAGCACCCTGCCTCAAAACTCCTGCTGAATTTTAGCTCCATTCTTAAGTCCTATCTTGAAAATCTGTTAAACTCTTCAGGACTGGCAGAAAGACTGACTCCAACAGCAAGTAAAAATAGTCACCTGGAACTGCAACTTCCACTGACTTGCTGTATACAGTGAAATACTATCTCACAGGCCACTTCACATGCTGTGATATAACAGCTTAATACAAATCTTACTTTAAATTTAAAATACATTAGGATGCAACACGATTCATCCAAGCTTCCTAGAGACAAAGCATCTTTTTTCTCCTTTTAACTCCTGACATGTCCCCATAACTCTTCTTTCACCTGACTCACATTTGCTCTCTCCTAGATTAAGTGATTCAGCATGTCAAAATCAGCTGCCTTCTTCCTGTTGGTGGTGGTGAAAATCTCCCCTGGCTTCTTGACTGAACTGAGAGTCAGGATGAGATGAAAATAGGGAAAAGGCACTCCCTTCAGCAACACCAACTGGTTGCTAGACAAAACTTCTGAAGTTCTTTCTCACTGCCTAAGTCTGCTTGGCTTAGAAAGCATTTACCTAGATAGAATGTGTTTCTGCATCTGTCATTATCTTACAGTACACAAATCAAATATGAAAATCCATTAGAAACAAAAGATTTTAGACAAATGAACTCATTTCATAAACTCTCTATAGTTACATAATCTCTAAGAAAAACAATTTCACCAAAAATCTGAGTTTACCTACCAGACTCATCTATGTCAGCATCTTCATCCCATTCCTGGAAAGCACGACTTTCATCTTTTCTATTTTTTACCCATTCTTCATCAGGTTCCATCTCAAGATCTGCTGCAGGACCACTGTACCAGTCACCTGCTCACCCATTTTAAAAAAAGATGAAAACAAAATTAGGAGGAGAAAACAGCAGTAAACACATGACCATATCAACCACTTTGTATTTTTTTGTTCATTTTTAGTCACTACAACAAATACATGATCACAGAACTCAAACTCCACAAGTAGCCTACTTACAACAGCAATATAACATTCAATTATAATTTACATAGGATAACAAACAATTTTCTACAATGCCTGGATGAATGCCAACATCAGCTCCACTATTTTATTTGCAAGGGTACCTTCCTTTCCTCATGGGCTACCACACAGGGGCAACATACTTTCAGTTTTGGGTATGCCGTAGTGTTGGGTTCAGAGTATCCCACTACCTTACTAGTAGGAAGTCCTACTAGACCCAAAGAAAAACAACCCCTGTTGAATGCTATCAAGAGTAAGAAACCTTTTGCCTTTATCAACACAGACAGCAACTGTAATATCCAAATTATTTGTCAGCCACCTATAAAGGAAAAGGTTTCATTACGTTTCTCAACTAAGCCTGTAATTTTATGCTGTTTTCAGGATGGAGCTTTTTTGTTTTGTTTTGGGTTGTTAGATATTTTTAGGCTTAGGGTTTTTTTGCCTTTTTTTTTTTGAGAAGCTTCCATCCAGTTTAGGGCACTTCTCCACAAGCAACTGCATTAGTATAGACAGTACGTCATGGGAATGGCTTCCTGCTAGGCCAAAAACAGGTTTAGGAACACGCCAATTTAGGCAGCTGCCAATTACCTCTTTTGTGTAACATTTACACATCAATTTAACTAAGTTTTAGACAAAAATTCAAAGAATTAGAACTTCAAAACCCCTCTGTAGACAGTCAAATCCATTGCAGCTCTGGGATCAATCTATAATTTTAACTTAAATTGATACAGCCAAAGAAATAATTGAGACCAGAAGGTCACTTAACTCCTCTCTGCCCTGTAGAGATTTTAGAAGCCACCAAGGTACAACTAGAAAGAGTTCCTAGCTTTTAGATCAGAATTTTAGTTACATATTTTAAAATTTTTAATAGAGAAAGTTAATAAAGATTCATTAAATATAGCTTATTAAAAACAAAAATCACTCAACCACATACACATGGCATCAGTTGTGAGGCTTGCAATGAGATACTTCAGTGATTGTTTAATATTCACAGAGATCTGGACAAAACCAAGTATTTTAAGCTATAGATACACTCTGACTTGTAACTGGCCTTAAGAGAATAGGAAGATTTTGTCTGTCTGAACAGACATGTTCACAAAAAGTTGTATTTCTCAGTATGGAATGTATAAGAAACAGAAATTGTAATACACCACCTTGTAGTCCTTACTGCAGTACAACTCAAGATATTTAAAGAAATGACAATAAAACTGACCCACGCAGTTTCTTTGAAGTCCGAACATAAAAATTAAGCAAGAATAGGTTAGGACCAAGTGCTACAGTTCTGCTGTTTTGAACTTCAACTCTGCAGGCACATGCGAAGCACGGAACAAACTTCTCAAAGGAAAACAGATTAGTCGGGAGCTAACAAGAACATTCTATTTCTACCTAATAACATAATGAAATAAAAATGTTACTGGAATAGTTGCAGCAGAAGCATTTACAACTCAAACCCCCTACTGTAATTAAGATGTGGTACTACTGAACATAGTCATTAGCAGTGATGCAAGACAACAAACCTCAGTAAAACTAACAAGCTCTTGTATGCAAGAGCTACTCATAAGTAATGACCAACATTCAGTTTCTTAATACCTCCATCTTGCAGATTTTAAAAAATTATTTATTTTAACATTTTACCAAGTTTCAAGGCAGCCCCTTGCCAAGAGGGTACAGCCTTCCAGCATGCTCAGCTCTCAGGACTGCTGCCTATGGCATGACAGCTGATAATAAAACACTTCATTGTCTTCTACAGACTCAACTTCTGTTACTGACAATGTTTCCTTGAAAGGACTAAATTTAACTTACCTCTGGCCCAGCGAACAGGATAAAGATGTTTCCAAAGAGATCCAGTTTTAGCCAGCTGTGACCATTCAGTGCTTACTTGGCTACATTGACATAGTTCCTGGGGGTTAAGGTAACTGAAAATGGTCACCATCACTTCAGGAGGAAGATTAGTAATATTTGTTGTGTGCCCGGTTACTTCAGCTTCTGAAACACAGAAAGGTTGTGTTCTGTGAAGCACATGTAGCTTTAAATAATAATGGTATAACTTATATTTTATCATTTCATTTATTTATTCAAAATGCATTTAAAATTTTTTAAACAACTGTTTGACAAAATACATGAAAACACACACATTGCTTTGCCTTTAAAAGCTTCTACTGTTACATTATCTTAATACAAAACTTTAGGTCTTCTATATGCTGTTTTCCCACCTGGGTAGCTTTTTTCCCCCTGACTCTGACCCACAAGGCCTCAAAAAAAAGTCCTGGACAAAAATAAACTGCTCCTCATGCCACATGTGATATATATATACCTGCTTTGTCAGATTTCCAGTAAACGCTCACTGAAAGCTCTCAGCCTCTTGACTGGAACACAGCAAGAAGTCCACACACAGCTCTTGGCAGCTGTCTCATTTTTATTTCTAGCTTTTACTTCAAGTTTAGGCAAAAAAATTTCATCTTCTGAATGGTGACAAGTCATTTGGGCCAGAAGGAAAGACTAAGAATTAGGTTAGTGACTAAACATTAACTACTGTATTCCATACATCCATGGACAACAGTAGGAGTCATCTCTAACAGCTTTCTCTCTTATTTACACCATGCTACAGAGCTGCAAGTATAGCACACAGGTCACTCCAAAATTAATGCCTCCTATTTATTTCCATAGAAGCTACAAAGATCCCAATAACACTGCTTGACAGAGCAAATTCTCAGATACAAAGCACCGATTTTCAACATAGTGATCACCGTTAGTTCTGCATTTTCAACACTTATGAAAAACAACCTGCATGCTACGCTCAACAAAATCTGTACCAGCAGAGTTGACCCAGCTGCAAAGATATTGTCACTGCAAAGAAAACATTGCCCACACCATCCATCTTTCATCAGCACAAGCAAATGGAAGTCACGAGGCACCAAATCCAGACTACAGGGTGGGTATAGGACAGCCCAGCCAAGACTGGCAATGTGCTTATGGTCTTCAGACTGGTCTGAGGCCTGGTCTTATTGCATTACAAGAGAAAGATTGTCTTGCAAAACAAAATATTTGGTGAACATGTTAAGGTTGTCTTTTTTTTTTTTTTTTGCTATTTTAGAGGATTTTTATGATTTGTATACAGTCAATTTACTTTACTTCAGAAAAAATATTTCTGAAGAGATTTTCAGCAGTCCTTAAAAACAGCGAGTTTCAGAAATCAGTAAGGATTTAAAGTTAGAACTTGACTGTGAGACAAGGTTCAGGTTTTTCCTCCTTTGCAGGAATGCTTCAAAGGTGACTAATGTAAAATAATTTACCTTGTGATAATCTGTTGCTATTTCAAAAACAAAGATGGAATTATAGTTTCACTTGATGAATCAAGGTGTTTATTGGGGCATGTGTCCAGTCACTGCACACTGACTACAGGGAATTTCACACTAAAATTCTCTGTTAGAACTGTGCAAGGCTACAGTTGTGAAATTTCCTCCATTTTTAAAAATTGAAAGATATTCTTCCCTTTCCCTGAAGTCCAGAACACAGTTGTTGCAGAATTAGCACTGTCCCAAAACCGCAATTCTGGCTAGACAAAATAGCAAGTAAAGCCATAAAGCTACTTCTGTCATATTCATCTGCTCAGGTACAACAGTATTTCACACCATGAATAGCAGACTCTTCTGACCAGTTAAGTAGCTCAGAGAAGTCAAATATCATCAGAAAGAACGGAGCTTTTCCTCGTTTTCCTGATGCGAGCACCACACCTTATCAAAGAGGAAGCTATTCGTCAGTTTCACTCCAACATTATATTTTCGACACATTAATTCCCCTTTGCTACATTAACTCTTCTTTAGTTAGGAGTGAGAACCATAAAGACTGAGGTTGTAGGCTGCTTCTAGTCATATAGGAGCCTGAAGTGCACTTCAGTAATCATCCATTCAGACTAACAAGGATTTTCCAACAGGGAAAGCAGAGTTACACAAATGCAAACAAAACATCCACTTTCAGAACGCACGTTTCATCTCATGTATTCACACAATGTATGGATTCATTCCCTTGCATCACTCTACAAACACATCTTCCTTTCAAATTCCCAAGAGACTCAAGGAAATTAGCTAGCGCAGCAGGGGAAGGCAAACTGCTTTTTAGTTTAAAGTTTGCTGGCTGGCTAACTACTCTGTGTTACTAAACTATCAACAGAAAAGCTTACAGGGCAGGCCTGAAAAACCAACAATTAAAGGCAGGGCCTGGAAATAGAAAATATACTTTTGATGGAAGGAATTAAAACTCATGCATCATTTCTACCTGTTTATCATACAAAATATTATAATGGGAGTGAGGGAAGAGGAAAAAGCTTGTGAAAAGATGAACAGTATCAGTCACAAGTTGCCAAAAGCCCACAGCAAACAGAAGCCATCCAGTTTCTGAACTGTTTTGAAAGGATTTATGTTTTATAAAAACTATTTTATCTACTCGAGATAACTAAAGTTACATACTATGATGTGGCTTTTTAAACAAAATTGCATTTGAAAAACTGTTTTCACTTTAATTAAATGCCTCACCTTGATCTGTCTTCTCATCCACAGAATATTTAAAGACCTTCTGAAGCTCTTCAGCTTGATTCCACTTACTAAGACCTCTGAATTCTGCAGCTTCCTTCTGTGAGCAGTGTTGTGCAATTACTTTCTTCTTAATATCTTTCAGTTCTTCGTAAGTGAAGTATTCCATCAACATTGGCTGAAAAACCTAAGGCAAAAAAAACCAGTCCAACACCGACAAAGACAAATCAATAACGCTACAGAGATCTAACAAGACAAAAATTTCCTCTTTCCAATTCTCACCAAGTAAATATGGCATACATGAATAAACTTAAAGACAAGATCACGTAACTTCTACATTCTGACCCTGTGCCAGTGGGTCGCTGAATAGTTTCAAGCATGCTGTTACTTGTTTTCTCCAAAAGGAAAGGGAAGGGACACACATTGCTTAAACTAAATAACTTATCAATGTACTCACATGGAAGGCAAAGTGGCAGGGCAAACAAACATGAGGGAAGATTTCTCTTGGACAGACTTTGGAAGATTTATTCTCTCTGAAGATGCTTCTCAGTTTTTGGATACCCATAAATCATCAGACTGGCACTACTAGTCTTTAAGTTTCAAATATAGGTCAGAGGCTGTCTGGGAGTGTCAGTTTGACTCATGAAGCACTGGCTAATACAACCTTTTAAGTTTTGCTAGGCCATAGGACAATTGCCCTTTTTAACTTTCAGACCGGTACTATTTTACATTTACAAGTTGTAAAAAAAAAAAAAAAGTACTATAATTTTAAAGAACATTGGATTTTCAAATATTTCTTTATAAAAAGAGGAAGAACTTATTAAAAAAACAGATGTGCAGATTGAGCAAGTCACAATAACATTACTAATATTTAGAATAGCATACTGCATTTCTTTTACTTACTGTACCCATAATTTTAAGACTGTCAGGCCCCTTTATACTACATCTTCTATTTTATAAATTAATTTTTGTACTGTTAGCCTATATGACAACAACTTCAAGAGAGAGAAATTAAGCACAACATCAGGTTTCATATTCTTTATTCTTTATTTAAAGTCTACTGTGATATTCTATACACTTTATATAATATTAAACCCTTACTAGAAAGGTTATTTGTGACAAAAGCATCTGTGTGTAGATGAATATAACACAAACCTTGATTTATCACTGTAATTACACAACACTTTAATCATTTCAACTTTTTAGCATTATTTTAATGCATCACCACCAGTCAAAAGGTTATGGAAATGTACTGTGTGATAAGTAACCATTCAAAGGCTGTATCTGCAATACACAAATCCTCACCCCAGTGGACTTCTGTTACCAATTTTCAAAAGAACCAGAACTTCACTATAATTTTTCAATATATTCACTGTTCTAGAATGTGTCACATACCAGTCAGAACTGAACAATGACACCACAGTCCTGAATGCAAATTAGCACAAAAATAACAAAAACAGAACTGTGGGAAAAAAAAAAATCCAAGTCCTTTATGTCTCTGCTCAATGGTTTCAAACACCAAGGAGTTCAGCAGAGTATCTGAGAACGACCTACCTCCTCTTCCTCCTTCATATGAGGAAGGAAATCCCTCGTAAAGGCTTCCAATCTCTCCTTCAGTTGTTTCGCATAGTTTAGCTGTTCGTATTCATTCTGTAAAGAATGCAAAAAATTTAACTACTATCTAATCTTATCCATCCATAGGTTCACTAAACAAGCATCTCAAGGTAAAGTCTATGTAATGCAGTTTGCTGTATTTCCTAGTAAAAACACATCAACTTACAAAGTTTGATAACAATCTGACAGCCTGTACTGACCTGTTGCCATGCAGAACAAAGCATTCCACTCCCACTCGACAGCAGTTTATTTTGTTATCAGATATGAATTAGCTTGTCTAAACACATTTTTACTTCGAAGTAAAGACTGAAGCCTGCCAATCTACACCCTAACCCAAAGTTCAAAGCAGTTACAGGCTAATCCAAGTATTTGCATGTTTTGCCTAAGCATACATGTAGTATAATGGCAACATGGAACTGACAAATTTTACTTAAGTTATTCCACAGTTCTAGAATCAAAATTATAGTAACAATTTATAGTCATGTGCCTATATATATTTTTAATATATTAGTACATATTTACTTTTGAAATTCAAAGATCTTTAAAATAAGGACGTGACTTAAATGTTAAATATTGACCAACTTCATCTATCAAATTACTAGCTTGCTCTTTGTTCCAGTAATAGATTTGTTATATGGTCTGTCCATATTGCAACACGCAGTTCCTCATGGTTCTTCAGCAAATGTTGTAAGACCTTCTTCTCAAGCTTCTACAAAGGAACATTACTACACAAAAATCTTGTGCCAACAGTTAATCTAATTACACAAAAAAACATTTTTACAAGTACATCAATATAAGGCAACGGAATAACATTAGCACCCTTTCAGAAAATGTAAGTGTTAATTTCCCCCTTTCCTTCATGTTCCTTCATTTTACAATTACTTAAACAAAACTTCAAGGTTTGATATTCACAGGGAAAAAGATATTTGTAGGATTCTCAGCTCAAATATCACTTCAGACGTTAGGAACAGTTGATTGATTAACTTTGCTACTTTTCTTACTGAGAATATGTTAACGTGTGCACTACAAAAGCACAGTGAGATATCAAACTATTAATACAGACTATAGTGCCTAGAACTGAAGAAGCGACAGAGTTGTGCTATCTGCTGCAGAGAAACAACACAGCAGAATTAAGTTGAACTCCTCTTCAGCATGGCATGGAGCTGCAACAGGAGAGGCTCAGGCTGGGTGTTAGGAAAAGGTCTGGCACCAGAGGGTGGCTGTGTACTGGAATACGTTCCCCAGCACACAGCTCTGAGCTGCCACAATTCAGTCAGCGCTTGGACTCTAAGATATCTCCAATTATGCAGAGTTTAGACTTCTCTAGAATCCTAAAGAGAGTTTTTAATAGAATTTTAATAACTGCAGTGAATGGCAAATCACAAATGCTTCACTGCTTTTAATTTATTTGTAGAGAAAATTATGAAAAGTTGAGGCAAATGAACATCATCACAGCACACTGTCCTTAGGACAAGTCCTTGTCAGTCTATTTACCTTTACGTTCTTTAGCCCTTTCTCAAAAAGGCTGAGCATCTCGGAGAGTTTGTTGTCTGAGTGCACATTGTACACCGTCCGGCTACGCTGCTGAAGTAAACCAATGATGCACTCATTTTCAATCTGCTCGTGCATTTTAAATTCCTTGAATGTGGCATACAGAGATTGCAGAAGAGCCCGAAAATCATTGTTGTTGGAGAAGTTGGTCTTGGACAGCTAGAATAAAGGAAAGCCCACAAAAAAAAAAAAAATCAGTGAAGATCATACCAAGGTCAAATTAAATCATTTGGACAAGTATTAGCAGCCATTATTTGTTGGCCCCATTACTTTCAACAGAAAAGCTGAAAACACTGTCTTATAAAGAGAACATGTAATAATGCGAAGTGAATGTTCAACTCAATTCACTTCAAAGATACCAAAAGTGAGGGTAACAAATACTATGGAAGTTTCAAATTTTCAAGAACATATCAAAATCAGATTCAGTACGTATATGTAGGAATACACAAACTAGTTTTCCATTTTAATAGAAAACTTTCCCATAATTTATTTCATTACTACAACAAAATATAATTTAGGATAACATCTTCCAGAAGTGGGCAGAATACCGACACTTGAAACATTGCAGAAGTCACATTAATATGACTTCTGTGAGCAATTTATAACATCCATCACTATTTCAATCTTCACGCCTGACCTGCCATTTGATTCTGATTCGTTACTAGGAACTGACAAGAATTCCATACAAAACCCTTCTAGAACTTTCAAAAACTCATACGTGGAAGTCATACATCATGAGTTTTCCTCTTAATATTCATTAAAACAGTCGACCATCCACATTCCAATTCGTAATTCCCCACAGTAAGTTACCGAAACAGTTTTACTACAGTGTTATGCTTTGTGAATAAGGTTTCAGTAACATAAGGGATTTAACTGCAATTCTCTAACTTCCAATGACAACTACCTATTTCCCAGCAGAAGCTCTGGGAAATAAATAAATAAAATCAAGCTATAAGCCCCAGAAATATTACAACAAACTAATGACAAAGATAACCACAGAAGTTTAACAAAGCAGTTGTGAATAAAAGCAGTAAAGCAAGATTTGAGAAGAGTTCGTAAGTTTCCAAAATTCAGCTTACATCTAACAATTCAAATTCTGATGGCAACTGCCTCATTCCACATGAATAAACAGAACTTAAGACTGTGCCTAAGTAGAACGGTAATTTCTTTTAAAGAAAATTATCGTTGAAGGAAGAAGGTAATTACAGCATTAGTTTGAAGAAGCAGTAAAATCAGTTGTACTCAAGAAACATAAACCAATCTTGTGAAACTCTGAAATAACAAGAGTAGAAAAATGTGCACTGATTTCTACCAGAAATCTCCCCAGGTTGGTAGCTAACTGAAAGACTCAGCCCCATTCCCAGGCGTACTTGTTGTACTTGTTGGTGCATGGCTGATTATGGACTACCCATAAGGAAGGCCTGATCTTACCAAGCACACACAAAGTAGTATCAGCTGTTGGAAAAGGTTTGCCATGGACCAAGAACCAAGAAATGAAGACAGCAAGAAGATCCAAGTAACACAGTAATCCATTTTTACATGCATACAGTCACCAGTGATAACATTTTCAGACTACAGTTTCCTTTGGTGTATGTCAAATAAGTATGGAAAAATACCATATTGTGTGTAACAGCATACAAGAATAAGCACTCTAAAACTGCAAATGTTTTCACTTAGTTCAGAAAACATGTCACTGAAGTATTCACAAGTGGTTTTGTTTACAATAATTCCAGGAAAAAAAAGGGGTTTAGTAGAAATGGAAATGAGAAATATGTTCACATATAATACTTGCATACCTAAATACGGCCATAAAATAGACAGATCTAAAACACCACCTACCATTTGTGTATTTAAGAAACACACAAAACAAATGCACTTATTCATTCTGACACTGCATTGTCACTTCCTGGCAACCAGCAGCAACGCAACTGAAACACGCTGGACATCTGCCAAGCACTTACACAACTGGCAGGCAGCAGCGCCCACTGTGTATTACATGAACAGCTGCCATTAAGAAAGCACATTTATTTTGCCTCAGTTCAGATCAGAAATAGGACAATATTAAGGTGGGCTTTTTTTTTTTTAAGTACCTTTTAGACCAAATATTGACAGGTCGGGATCAACTCATTAATTATGCACTGTGTTTGGATCTGAACCTTGAGTTGTTGCGTACATAAAAATGGGAAAAGACCTGGGCTCCTCATCCCATTTCTGTTCTCCACTTCAGAGAATGCAACATACAGAGCACAGGCACTAGATGAAACTGCAGGCTATGCTTTCTACACTGACAAACAGAAGTCACAGAATCATCGAATCACAGAAGCCTTAGAGTTGGAAGGGATCTTTAAAGGTCATCTCGTCCAGTTCCCCTGCAACGAACAAGTCAGTGGTAAGGGAAGTACAGAAGTCACACAGGAACACTCCTCACTTTCAACCACTTATCATTCAGGCTTCCATGATAGTGCAGTTTGCTTTCTAATCTAGCATTTATCGATGACTGCTCACCGAATCCATAAGGTTCCACAATACCTGGAGTCAGCTCCAAGAACCCTCTTCCCCAAGAATCCCATTTGCAGCCAAACACTTGGCACTCTGATTGATGTAAATACTGAAACAAGACTGATGAAGTGTATAACCTGAAGATCAGAGAAAATACATATTTTGCCACCAGTTAAAAGAAATCACAAATCTTGTTCTGATACAAAATGGTATCGTCATCCTCCTGACTCAAATCTTTTCAACACTCAACACTTCCAATCTTTACTGACCATCACGAACAAATTTTGAACAAAGAATCCATCTGGGCATTCATATTAAGTACTTCTATCACAAACTCAGTTACAGTAGCCATTGTAACACGAAACATTTGCACATTAACCTCTGCTACCGCTGCTCCCTGTAGATACCTAGAAGATTAGACACCGTGAAAAAGATATTGAAGCTTAGTGCTTAGTGTCTGTATTTGAATCAGCAACTGGTAGATTAAAAAGGTCAGATGAAGCTGAGGAAAACTGGCTTTTCAGAGGACAGGTAGCCTAGCAACAAAGTCACTCTGTCAGATCTGTAATTTCATTAGTGGAACTGATGGAGTCTTACGATGGGCACCAAGACTATTAGCAGAGGGCAGCTGCTCCAAGGTCCGCTCTTCCACATGAGCACAACCAATGCAGTGGTCCAGTAGTACAAAAAGGAAACCACCTGCCCAAACTCAGATGGACAGTCCTAGGGGCACCACAAGATCAAGGAGATGGATTGTGTTGTATTTGTCAACTGCTAAAAATATGAAGCATAGTATGAGTGATGCATCAGCAGACTTCAAACACCAGCACTAAACTCACAATCACAGCTATAGGTATTAGAAACACACAGGAGCTCATTGTTTGAACATAACACCTTCCAAAGGACAATTCTGTGCCTCGAAGTCTTACACAGAGCCTACAGCATGACTGCTTTTGTTCGTAAAACCAGTAATTCAAGAGCAGCGTCACAGATTCTAGAAGAGAAAAACCCTGGGAGTCTCCCAGGAGTTTGTAACATTTAAGAATTACATACTGGAGCTTCAGAAACCAACAAACAGCCCAAGCACCAAGCCAAACAACAGGAGGTCAGTCGCATTCCAAAGTATGTCTGATACACTTCACAGACCTGTGAGAGGAGTATACAAGCAGCCAGCAGCTGTTAAAATTAAACAGGAACTTTGTTTTAAACCTCTAAGGAGAGCTCTATCCAGTTATCTATCACCTTTGTTTCACCTGAACTGTGGAGAGGCATCAGTAATTCAAGGGCAGCAACAGTGCCAGTAGTGATGTGAAGTCACGTAACTTACCAGATCAATTCCAAGTAACGATGTGACAGAGATGCTGACATGCTGACACAAAACTGCTGTTCTCCTCTAGAGTTAGTTGTATCTAACATGTAAATACGATACCTGAAGAGTTTAATAAAAATCAGAAATATAGACAATGCTGAAAGAGACGTGCGTTAAGATTATGATGAAGATTTAAAAACATCCTGCCATCAATTCAACATCAGGTAGTTCTAAACATCCTTTACAGAAAGGAACAGTAATGCTGAATTAAGAAATCACTTGATGGACATCATTTTTTAAACCTTAAATCATTTATTTAAAGATGACCTACACTTGAAAAAGATCTTCACTCTTCAGACATTTTAGGTGGGGCCCAACTCCACTGGCTACAGAGCCAGTGACATAGTGTACAGTGTTACATTTCTGTACAGAAAGGCAGCAAACAATTCCTCGTCCTTATTGTTAGCTATCACCTCAGTTTCGTGCTCCAAGAACAAGATGACAGTACTAGCAAGCCTAACAGCGAGGACACCCTACATTGATCGAGTGCACTTTCTACAGCATTTCAGCATTTTCATTATCATCTGAAACAGAGCTATTTCTAGGCATAGCAGATGGACATTGAATAAATAAATAAGCTGAAGACTGCTTCAACTGCACAGCAGTTCAGTCACTGAACAAAATATAGCATTTAGTTCCTTTCAGGAACTTCTTCCTTAAGAACTCCCCAGCATGCAACCAATAGGCAAGGAGAAAATACCTTGCAGAATAAGAAGTATCACCCCACTCTTAGACCACTGGTTTAAATAGAACAAACAAAAAGAAACACCAGCATTTTTACAGCAGAAAAGTACTGGGGGGGGAAAAGACAACATGGCATCCCCAGTCAGTCGTGTTTCGCTCTCACATTTTTAAGCATAAGCACTTCACTTACATCACAGCACTAACACTCAAAAGATAGAAACTTGGATGCTGCAGAGATTAACTCAATTTTATGAGCAAGTAAATGGGGGGAACAAAAATTAGAACAAGGCGTGTCTGCATCAATACCAAGAGCATGCAGTTTCATGTTGTACTTAATCTGCTGTAAATTAGGGGGTGGGACAGATGAAGACACACCTAGAAGCAGCAGCCCTGCTGTTGCTTCCAGCTGCACATTCCTAGCCCTTCCCTGGAATATTCTCTGGCAATTACACAGCTGCAGGACAAACCCTATCAGTTTACCCATCCAAGAATCTGCACCTTTTTAGCAGGTTCGTTTTTCACCTGCTCAGTCAGAGTGGCAGTGTGCAGCAGCATCCAGCCACACACAAGGTCTGTCCTTATACTCTGTCAATACTGTCCTCAAGGAAGACAGACTGCTGAGGCAGCCTACCAAGATCACTGCCCTCTCAACACCACCTGATCGCTGGCTTATTCCTTATGTAGAGGTCCATGACGTGAACTGTAAGATAATTAGCTAAACTACTTCATGATCCAGCTTTTCACATATATAAAGCCTTCAATCAGAGGACTAATACTGGTTTTATTACCCAGGGTCCATCTTTTGCCTGTAGGTCAACCCAAAATAATGACTAAGGCACACAGGACAGGACCTGGCCCAGCTCAAGGAAAAACAAAAGAAATACCAAACTGTCAGAAGCCCATCTGACTTGTTCTCTGTAATCCTGTCCTCTATATAAACTCATCAGCTGTTCTGTAGCAGATCTACAATCTTGAAAGAGGTTTTGAGGAAACAGATGATATTAACCAAGGATCTTGTAACAAAAGTCTTTTTTTTCCTGCTAAGAGCACAGGCAATAGGGCAGGCAGTTTTGTACTCTGTATTTTGAGAGGCTGAGGTCAAGCTGATAAAGGCCAGGCATGAGAGCACAGAAGAGGTTGAAAAAATGCAGTATTCCTGTTTGTATCAGGGTCTTTCATCTCTCTCTTGTACTGCATCCACAATCAATTTCACGAAAGGAACATGAGCAGAAAGTTTTGGAATCACAAAGGACTCTCCACACTGACACTGTAACTACACAGAACTGACTGCACCAGAATTTTCAAGGAGGCAGTTGCTACAGTGCCAGGTCTCCTCAGAGACTAGCAGAGAACCCAGCTTGGGATGCAAAGATAAAGTCAGCTGAGCTTTCATTATCATGTGGTTTCCACAAGAAGTTACCAGAGGTTTGCAGATAACAAACCAAAGAAACATTAAAGAAAAGTCCAGTAAAGATATGAAACAAAGAACTCTTACAAAAGCGCGAGGATTTGCAATGACACTTATTCTAAAGGTACATAACAGGATTTCTCATATACATGTGATGTGTCTTTCTTTCCTACCTTATACTCTCACATTGGTAGATTCCTAACAAAACACTGCTTTTTGTCCTTCCGTCAGGGAATATCTAAAGTCCTAAGAGCAAGTCAAAGGTTTAAGGCTCTCTCTCCTCCCTCCCCCTCCCCACACACTCTCTAGCTGCAGTAACTCACAAATGACAAACACAGCAAAAATACCTTTGTCTCCCTGCATTATATTCATTGCAATTCCCAGTGGACAATGGAAAAATTTATTCTGGACTCTAAATGTAGAAATAAAGAGCCAGAAGTCCCTGAAGAATTACAGCTTATACTCTACTTATTTAGTTCTTTCAGAAATGACCACACACATCCTCAGGTAACCGCATAACCCCTACATATACACACCGATTAGTCTCAAGCTTTTTAGAAGGCATCAGGTGGGCTTTTTTTTTTTTTTTTTTTTACGTTTTTTGTTTTGTTGGTTTTGTGCCACAAAATAGGAAATAAATGGTTTCTTAAGAAAGGAAAGGGCAAAAGTGGCTTATTATTGCTGTCCACTGCAGGTTAGAAGAAAGCTCAAAAGATTATAGCAACATATGAAGACTAAACAGAAAACTTTTTTTTCCTGTTATTCAAAGGAAAAAGTAGGGGCTGAGCAACTACTCAAAAAAACCTGCTACTGTGTCTGGTGTAAGAAAAAGCCTAGGGATACGTTCTTAGAAATCAAAAAAGAGAGACAAGGCAGTGAAGCATCCAATAATGAAGAGCTAGAAGGTACTTAAATTGTCCTGACAAGAGGACTGAAATGGTTACGCTGGCCTGAAAAGACTCAAGCACTGCTATCTCCCATTCTACATCCTCTGGCACTTCACTTAAAATGTGTTTAACAGCAGTCATTTAAAACACAGTTATTTCCAGATTCACCTTGAGAATACTCAGGTGAAAAATTAGTCCAAAGCTGCAACTTCCCAGTAGGTATAGTGGGAAGTTACTAAATTATTCAGAATCTAAAGCTAAGATGGAAAGTGGACTCGTGAAGTCTCTAATGAGGAACTCAGAGGCATGGACAGCAAGCTGCTCACATATCTCTGGACATGGAGGCTTAATTCCATCCCATCTAGGAAGAAGAAAGGCATTTCCTCCCACTTTCTGTCTGGAAGGATGCCAAAACAGTTGATCATTTGCATCTTATTAACACTGAAGATCCTCATTAGCTGTTTACTCATTCTAAACCTAGGTAGAGTGAAAGCAGGTTCTTGATGCATCAAAATGTTAATTGGTAATAACCAAATTCTACAACTTTTTAAATCAACACACCCATATTTGAACATGCAGTGAAAAATGAATGGCAATGTATGGAAACACTGAAAAGATATTTCAGTAGTAAACTAAAAATTTTACCTTTTTTTTTTAAATTAGAAACAGACCTATCTTCATGGAGCAGTTGTTCTGTTCTTCAGGGCATCAAGCAAAAAATACTTCTGACTTGAAAACAGGAAGTCAAAATGCTCATTGTTTCATTTTTCAGGTTCCCTCTGTCATAAAAGCTGTTGTCATAACCTGGTCCACCTAATTCCCCAATCAATGCTTTACAACATCAACTCTGCTTAATTCAGGGGTATTTTTCACTCTTAACACAGTCTATCTGTAATATTCTTGTTGTAACAGCATAAATTTAACACGTAAAACCTGTTTGTTCTCTTCAGCAGAGTGGAAAGCTTGCAGCAAAAAAAATGGTTGAAGCACAGAAAGCATTTTTTTCAGTATTTCAATAGCTCTAAAGGTGAAAGATATTTGTGTTATCAAAAGAAATAATTATCAAGAAACGAAAGGAAGTTTTTAGCTAGATGGATTTTAAGAAAAGTACTATGAGTAGCAGAATAGGGCTTAGAATACAATTAATACTCAGCCACAAGTACCATAGGACAAAAAATGAACAGCGGAAGAGTTTACATATGCTTAAATTAAAATAAATACCATTACATACACCTAAATATAATATTTAACAGGAATGGCCCAAGTACAACAATGGCAAAATGTAATGTCATATTTACTTTAGACTTCACGAAGAAGTTAATGAAGTTATTAACTTCATGAAGTTAATTAGGACAAAACATTTATGGCAATTAGTTTTTAAGGAGTGGGAAGAACAGGCTAGAAAAAGAAGTACTCGTTAAATATTTATACAAGTTCAATCAGAGCAAGTCAGCAGAACATGACAAAAGATTTCCTGGAAGAACTAGCCAAAGTAATTATTGAACCACTAGAAACAACTGCAGAGATCTTTCGTAGAAAGTTGAGATTACAGAAGTCTGAAGTTAGGCTAACATAAAAAGGGCCTCTGGTGCCTCTGATCCAACACCCAAGGTTGCACAATACAGCTGAGTTATTAACACAGAAGTTTACGACTTCAATGGACAGCCCTATTCCCTTCTCCCACACTGACAACCCAGTTCTGGGCTCGGCTGACATCTCAGGAGCCACCTGTACTCCATCACCTCTCACTCCAGCGACCCAGCTGCTCACCAAGAGGCCAGGAGGGTGTTCACAGCAATCCACCCTTGCAGAGCAGCCAGCCATTACAGCCACGCACACTCTGAAGACTCACACTAATTTTTGTGAGACAGACATAAAGACTTCAGATACAGTTATCAAAAGCCAACACAGCATTACAGTATTCAGAGCATAACTATTCATCCTACTTGCCCCCACCTCCCACCCCCAGAAAAAAGCCTAAGTTTACAGGGTAATTTATCACGTTCATCTCAGGAAGGTCTGAACTCCTGCTTAAGACAGCATACTCTTCAGCTACAGTAACACCGTGAGAGAACCACGAGTTGAAATCCCATAGAGGTATCTCATCTGTGGTAGGCACAGCCAAAATTACATTCAAAGTGTGCACCTAGAGCTGAGTCTGCTGCTGGAGCAGCCCTGAACTTGAAGCTAATAAAGAAACATTCAGCCAGCAAGGATTTCTTCAGAAAATATGATCTGATTTCCTTTTGATAAGGTAACCAATCTACTTAAGGGGAAGATGATGCAATACACGTTACAGGCCATGATTTCCCTTCAGGTTTTTTGAGATTTTCTTGTTTTACAGCCTTTCAACAAACTCCAGAAAACCACACGCTGCGTCACACACTGGGCAACAGCGATCTCAAATCACACCTACCAATTTTTCCAGCTAAACCAGAATGGGATTTCTAAGACACAGTTAGCTGAAGTCTCTGCTGTCTCATGACAGATACGATACTTTCAGCCACAGCATGGAAAGCAGGAAAGCCAGTAAGTAAGTAACAACCTGCAAGCAGTGCATTCTGGGGTGTTGGAAACACAATGCGTAATCCAACAACAGACGTGGTCTCTACTGGATGCCAGCTCACAGACTTGGGCCAGTGCAAACTACTACATCCCAGAGATAAATGACTCTCATGAGACCAGCGAAAGGAAATTCAAGTGTCAGTCTTCAGGTAAGCACAGGGAAACAGCAAAGCACAAAGCCTCTATGCAACTGTTAGGAAAAAAGACTGCAGAGTAACATCCAACATCAGCTCAACTCATGGACAGCAGTGATTCATCTTGCACAACCGATTTCAGGAAAAAGTAGGCATCATTAGGCAGAGGTTTTACAGCAACTTAAGCCAACCTCACTGCTGGCTGCCACAGCCCCACCGTCTGCCTCGCATCGGCTTCAGGACTCATCTGGCAGCTCAATATCAGCAGAAAAATTACCCTGCTTGAAAAAAGAAACTGTTTTCAACCAGCATAAAACCACAGTGAGTCACTTCAAGTGCTGATGGGAGCAAGACAGGCACACACTTATGAGCAGCACCAGTCAGGTACAGCTTCAGCCGTCACTGGAAGCCGTTCAGGCACCCCCACAAAAACAAACACTGAGGTACGGAATGCATGACCTATGCCATACAGCGCGGTGGATCGGTTTACTTAGTCCAGAAAACAGGTAACTAAGATGGAGGGTGTGACTACAGTATCTCACTGGAGATGAGAAAACACTGTCTGCTCTATTTGTAGCAAAGATGATGTCAGGCATTATGAAACCATTTCAACTATACAATCTACACCAGCACTCGGCTCCCTGTGGGGCGTACACCCTCACAGGACTCACCAGAGCACATGACAGCTCTGACAGTTTTGTGGGTTTCCTTACAAAACAGAATTTTGGTTATCCTTGCTACTGAAGTCCACGGCACAGCGTACAATGCAGCTGAAATACATCTGAGGATGCGGCAAAGGCACACACAGATCTCTGCTAGCAACAATTAAGAGAAGGGGATAACTTTCCAGACACATCAAACTTCTTACATGTCTGATTCACTTTTCTGTCACACGCTGAATTCTGCAAAACCAAACCAAACCGTGTCTCAGTCCTAAGGCATTATTTAGGTACCTGCATACTCCACCTATTATTAATCTTACAGATAATTCATTGAAAAGCACAGATGCACCCTTACTAACATTTGGTGGAATTTCCCACATGAAGACGCTAACTGATAACAGCTATATTGCAGTGCACAGGAACACTGCTTGAGGAACAGCACACCATATAAAATTCACAAAACTCAAGACCCCTCAAGGACAATCTGAACTTACGAAGAAAATGGCTTTACAGATTATAATTAAGATGTAAGCAGAACTAATGTCTTATCTAGTTACAGCATCTCGGTCACACAAAGGAAGTCAAACAGCTCACAGATTTTTTCCTGATACAGATATAGTTCAAACAGCAGGGTCATGGGCCAGGCATAGCTTCACATTCCAAAACAGGCTAAAGGATGCAAAAATTGATGCTTCTAAAATAAATTACCAGATGAATCCTCATCCACATTCATGCTTACACTTCTTTGAGAGAAAAAGGAAACAAGCAAGCACACTCCTGTATGAAAAGAAGTAGAAAACGAGATTACCTTTGTTACAGACTAGGCAGTTTTAATCAATGTGCTAGTACTTAAAAACTAACCTTCTTGCCCATTTAGTTTTACTTTTAGGAAAGCATGGTAAACTTGATCACAACTTTGTGCAATCTTCAAAGCAACAGAAATACATGTCAAGGGAACAAAAAAAAAAAAAAACAAGGAATATCAGCAAATGACTACAACATTGGGCAGTCCTGTCAGCAATGTGGTTTGCACCCTGGCAAGGGGTGGGGGAGAAGAATCCCAGGTGTCACAGAATGGTCAGGGTTGGAAGGGACCTCAAGGACCATGAAGCTCCAACCCCCCTGCCACATGCAGGGCCACCAACCTCCACATTTAATACTAGACCAGGCTGCCCAGGGCCCCATCCAACCTGGCCTTGAACACCTCCAGGAACAGGGCATCCACAACCTCTCTGGGCAGCCTGTTCCAGCACCTCTCCACTCTCTCTGTAAAGAACTTCCCCCTGACATCCAACCTTCCCTCCCTCAACTTAAAACCATTTCCCCTTGTCCTCCCATTATCTTCCCTTTCAAAGAGTTGATTCCCCTCCTGTTTATAGGCTCCCTTTAGGTACTGAAAGGCTGCAATGAGGTCACCCTTAGTTGCCTTCTTTTCTCCAGGCTGAACAAGCCCAGCTCCCTCAGCCTGTCTTCACAGGGGAGGTGCTCCAGCCCCCTGACCATCTTTGTGGCCCTCCTCTAGACCCTCTCCAACAGCTCCCTGTCTTTCTTGTACTGGGGGCTTCAGATGTGGACACAGTACTCCAGATGGGGCCTCACAAGGGCAGAGTAGAGGGGAACAATCACCTCTCTATCCCTGCTGGCCACCCCTCTTTTGATTGAGCCCAGGATACCATTTGCTTTCCGAGCTGCAAGAGCACACAGCTGGCTCATGTTAAGCTTTTCATCTACCGAGACAGCCAAGGTCCTTCTCTGCAGGGCTGCTCTTAAGGACCGCTCCTTCCAGTCTGTATGGATGCCTGGGATTCTTCTGGTCCAAGTGCAAAACCTTGCACTCTGCTGTGTTGATGTGTATATCGAGTGTCTGCTTCCTTGTCTAAAAGCTCCTACAGTAAGGCAGCATAAACTTTCAGGCAGACATAAAACAAACAAAAAACCCCACAAAACTCAACGGCACTCGGAGTAAAAAGGCAAAGTCGAACTGCTCGCCCGGCCTTCCCCGCAGCCCTCCTGCGGAGCTCGACCAGCACAGCAGAAAGCTGCTGGCACTCAGCGAACCGAAGGAGCCCACCGGAGGGCCGCACGGAAGCCGTGCGCGGCACACGCGGAGCGCTGCGGGAGGAGGCGAGGCCGGCCCGCCCCGGTGCGCAGCGGGCTGCCTCCACGTAGCCTCACCTTCATCCCAAACGCCACCAGGCGCTTGAAACCACACAGAGCAGCTGCCGGCCTGCGACGGAGTCACCGCTCCTGCGGGCGGGACCGCGGGCCCCCAAGCGCCGCCCGAAGCTCCCATTACACGCAGCGCCGCAAAGTTCGCCTCGCAGGTGACGCACCCGGCTGCTGCCAGCCGCCCTGATGCAAGCGCAGAACTCGCTATTTGCGCGCAGCGAAACCAGCAGCACGCACACAGCGCTGCCCGGGCATCCTCAGCCACGCACGGATTAAACCCATCGAAACGAAGCGCTGCGTGCAGGCTGCCGGTGGGCGCGCTCATGCACGCATGCACACACATACACACACACGGCTGTCTCCCGCCGCCCCCGCCCCGCGGCCGGGCCCCTCCGAACCGCACGGCCCGGCCCGCAGCGCGGCAGGCGGCGGGCGCCGCGGGGCGCGCAGGAGGGGCAGCCCGGGGCAGCTCGCGGCCGCTCCCCCTCACAGGCGCAGCGGGGCCGGCGCGCTGACAGCTGCGCACTCGCTCAACCTGCCCTCGCCCCTCTAAGGAGCGGGCTGAAGGCCGCCGCCGCTCCCCGCCCGCCCGCCCGCTCTCTACCTTGTCGCAGTAAAGCCCCACAAGCTGCTTCATCCGCCAGTGCGGAGCCGAGAAGACGTCCACCTCCTCAGGGAAGGGAGCCATGTTCTCCCCATAGAGCCCGGGCGCTGGCGGCGCTAACGGCGGTGCTAACATCCGCCCCGCGCATGCGCGGAGGGCGCCCCGCCGGGCCCGGCGCCACGTGACCGTGGCCGCCCCGCCAGCTCCGGCGTGGTTCGGGCGCGGTTGCTGGCGGCTGCGCTACGCGCACGCGCGGTGGGAGGCGGCGGCTGCTTCGAAGGCGAGGCGTCGTCTCGTACCCCGCTTCGGGGCGGGTCGGTCTCCACCCTGCGCAGCGAGTTCCTCGGTCGCTCGGCTGCGCGGCCGGCTGGCGCCAGCTCCGCTCGAGGGCAGCGCGGCCGGCCTGCGCCTTTGCTGCCAGCCAGGCTGCTGCGTGCAGAGCGGTTGAGCAGAGCCGTGGGAGCGGCTCCGAGTGCTGCCGGCCTGCGCCGTGTGGCGGGCAGCTCTGGGGGCCTGGCGGGCGTCTCGTGTGCTGCAATCGGCGCGTCTTAAATCTACTGTTAAATAAAAAATCCTTGCGCGTTTACACGAAACGAAGCTAGCTTCTCACCCCTAAAAAATGAATAGGTCTGAGGTGAAGGAGGAGGGGGTGGGCGGGTGAGGCGCGCTGTGTGAGGAGCGCGCTGCGTCCCGGCCGGGCTGCCGTGGCTGCGCCAAGCGAGCAGCAGCTGCTAATGGAACCAATGAACCGTCAGTAAATTGAAATCTCTTGGGTGGAAGCACGCCTGCGTTTTAGCCCGGTACGTGTCAGCGTGCCAGCTATTGGGAACAGAGTGTGAAATCATCGATTGTAAAATCAGTAGATAACGAACGGAGAAGAGAGGACAGGCGATCTGGGTTATCTCGATCGCCCAACGCGATAATCCCTTCTGTTCTTTATCTGAGGAAATGATCCTTAAGCAACTGCTGTAAGCAACTGTTGGGTGTTGCCTTTTCCGTTCATCCTTTCCGCTTCAAGAACTTTTGAACATGTTGACCTATTTAATCGTATTCGACAAAGGTGTACAAATTTTGGAAGATTAGCCTTGTGCAAGCCTCTGAGAAAATAGCAGTTACACAAGAGAAGGAAAGGAAGGCAAAACAGAGGTATTACACAACTAACCACCCAGCACACAGCTGTATTTCTCTGTGGCTAGTACACAGAGATCTGTTTTTGGACCTGGTAGGCACATTTCTTGCATAGAGAAGTATCTATGCAAGATATACAGGGGCACAGGGCAACCCCAACTTTGGGGTTACTGCTCCAGGTTGAATTTATGAACCAAAAGTGCAAACCCTCAAGAAACAGTGTTTGGTGAAGCATATGTTGCTTGCTAATATGGGCAGTTCCAAAGTCATATTTCAAAGCCTAAAACATGAGATCACACAGAATTGGGGTTCTTCTGCCAGCAGTTCATGCCTCAGTAATAGCAGAGGATTAATGCTCCCACCTGTTAATCTTCCATCTGCTGGAAGTGACTGCTCACATGTTGCAGAAATAACAAGAGAGAACGTGTCCATCCTCATCTTCCAGGCTATCAGAACATAAACATGATAGTCTGAAGTAATATTTGCTTTGTGAACTAGAATATCTCCAGTGTAAATGTGCTTCAAATTTTGATGACTGCTTGCTTCATGGGCAGACTTCTCTGGGAGAGAGGGAAAGAGCAGGTGGTCCACAGCCACTATGAACTGCTGGAGCTTGGGGGGCAAAGTGGACAGACAGTTTATGGCACTGAAGTGCAATGGTACCTGAGAAAGTGCCTGATGATGAGATTTAAATGTTACATTTTTCATGGACAAGTTTAATGGAAGAATTGGTCATTTTCTACAACTGTTTACACAGAGAGAATATAGTTCTGAGGGTGGATTTTTCATTAACATAATAGAAGAAGACATAATGAGATTCAGTGACTGGAAGCTGAAGGAAAACAAGTTCAGGCCAGAGGTATGACTCTTAAGGCTATCTAACCATGGGAACAATGACCCTGGAGGCCTATTAGATCAGCCATCACATGAAGGATTTAAATCAAAGCTAAGAACATACAAAGTAAAGTGGCTCTGCCAAGTCAGATCAGAGCCACGTTGTGTTTTTCCAAGGGGTCAATGAGGACAGAAAGCTTGGCAAGCAATGAGGTGGGGATCCCAGCAATTACTGTACCCGTTTACATTCCCTTTGCCGTGTTCAGTCAGTTTGTGCAGCATTCTGAAAAACATCCTTTTTTTGCAGAACATCACCGAGAAATCTTCCCATTTTCTTCATGAAATTTATGAGTCCTAAACTGGCGTGTCCAGTAAGAAAAGCAATTCCAAAACTCTGTCTCCATTTTTTAAAATTACACTGTACATATTTTTAAGCAGTAGTTGTAGTCTTGATGCCAGAAATCCCATTTCTATATAGAAGATCCCATCAGTCATACCTAAGGTATCTCTTATTCCCAAAATAATTAGGCAAAATGTGTCTGAAGTGAAGCCCATATTAAATTTTTTTTCCTTGACTTCTGTGGGTGGTTGCACTGTCTAATCCTAACCCAAAGCAGTAGACTTGAAATCATGTGATTAGTGTGCTAATGCCCTGTCAATAGGTCATCCTTTAGAGAGACTGCATTTGCTGTGTCTCCACCATGCTAAGCCCAATATTGCACATCTATGACTGGGTAAATATGGCTTTCCTAAAGAATTTGCAGCAGATAATAAGCCAACATGTTGCTGCACTTACAGGATAAATGCATCAGTAGTAATTCACTTGATGAAAAGTAGGATTTTACCTTCAGCATAATGTATTATGTGAGTACTGTTATATATATGTATTAGTATATTCATATAGTACAGATATACAGCACATATCTAGCATGATATCAATAAATACAGAAATAAAGAAGATGCCTGTATTCACTGAGGTGTGGAAACTGCTTAACAGAAAGAAAGGCTGCGTTTCTCAAAAATGTGAATCCATACAAAAATTTCTCTGAAGTTGAAAAAATTATAAATTATTTTAAAGAGAGAAATATTTACACTGAGGAGTGCATTAATTCGAACCATTTGACAATCTAACAGAGTTCTTGAGGGAAAACAATTTGGAGGCAAAATAAAAGCAAACAGAAGTTGAAGATATTTCTTCTATGCACAGAAGTGCCTTAAGCCTTTCTGGCTGTCATAATCCTGCCTGGTTTTGTTCACAAAGAAGACAGTAAATCACGCATCATCACATCGACATTTTACTGTCAGTACCCAGTGGAGAGGCAGAAAAGGAACTGAGTAATGATATCCATATGCATGACCAAAGATCACATGAGAATTTGGTTTATTATTAGATCAGCACCTATGTATTTCAATTTCTTTGTTCTTCATATGTATTTCAGCATTTATTTTTACCTAATCCATGAAAAAAGTGCAACCCTTTCTTGAAACTAAATGAGACTGCTCTAGAATGTGCTGCTTGTAAGCACTTGTGGAGTTCTAGGAATCTGTAGTATGGCAATTAAGCAAACCTAAGGTATTGTAAATACTTACATTGTAAATGCTGAACAGTAAGTATACTGAATATTAAACTATATTGTAATTCTTCCCAATTATCACCAGGTGGCAACATCAGAACCGTAAAAGTCTCATTTTCCTGAAGTAGAGGACTTTCAGATAGAAGGAAGTGATGTGTCCCTGGTTGCGGTCAGTTCAGGAAACAGTAAGATTACATTGTCCGGCAAGGTTCAGGTTTCTGTCCAACTTTGTCAGTTGTGTACAGAGTTACAGCTACTACTGAAGATATTAATTGGTTTCCCTTTAACTTGTATAATTTAATCTGGTCGTTTTTGTCTTTTTTTTTTTTTCTTTTAAGAGCTTGAATTGTAGAGAATTCATGATGAAGAGCCTTTTTTTGTCTTTCTTACTAGGCTCTATTCTGTTTATGAACAACTTTTCAGAAGTGCAAGGAAGAAAATGGAAAGGTGAAGGTACAACACAAAACCTGGAAAGCATAAGCATTGGAAGGTGTTATGACTATATTAGAGTTGTGAATCCTGCTGTTGGGTAAGTTATTGCATGTTTCTGGAATAGTGTTTGTCTTCTGTACAAATTGGTCATTAATCAAAAGTCTGATGTTTCACTCTAGCCATGAAAGTAATCCTGCTGAAACCGATGTGTGTAGCTTTCTGGAAACAGAAATTGAACTTTGATGGATGTTGCAATAATACCAGTAGTGTAAATAAGCAGTATTTTTAATGCTTCAACTATTTTCCCCTAGTAAGGGTGTTCTATAAAGAGAACACTGCACAGAAGTTGTGGAAATGTTTCTAAAGCATCAGATCTCCTGGAAAGACCGGCATTACTCTGTGTGTATTGTAGGTCACGTCAAGTAACAGGGTGCAGACCACACTTTACAGATATCCTATGCTACTGAAGTAAATTGCTTAACTCCAGGAGAAAAATCAAGTAGTAATCAACTCAGTGAAGTACTTTTACCTGTGAGTTTTCATTGTCCATGTCAATTGCACAAAATTGGGGGAAACACCCTTGCTTAAAATGACCATGTTTTCTTTCTTCTTTACATTGTTTCGGCTTAGTGAAAAGGAAAAATCTCTGAAGGACAGTCGCTTTGAATTCAGTCCAAAATTGCTCCCGATAGTTTGAAGGTATTTGCAGAAGGAAGCTGTCTGGATTTCTGCAGTATTGAATTGTGGTTTTGTATAGAATTCAATAAGTTGCAAAATATTATCAAACACCATCACCACCACCACCACCTTCCCCCAACTTCGCTTTTTCATTTCCTCCTGCAAAACAGGAAGATTCAGGACTTGCCTTGAAAACAGACTTATGATATTTATGATATTTAACAGAGGCAAAACAACATTTTTCTTAACGTATCAGAACCTTTTTTTTTTTTTTTTTTTTTTAAAGTTCCATAGGAAATAAAACCTCATCCTAATGCAGGTAATTCAGTACTAAATTCTGTCATAACAGATCCAGCATGCCAAATGTATAAATGCATCACAGTGGATAGCATCAGTAAACTTTATCTATATGTTCCTACACACCTACAGCATAATATAAGCTAAAAATCATGTTAATTAAAAGTTGTGTAGGTAACTAGACAAGTCTTATATTGCGACAGTTAAGAGATGCCATTTCATTTCTAGCAGAAGCAGGACTTTACTAATATATCAGAATACTCTAAAATGAGCAACATAAAGGATGGTTATTGTGGAAATGTTTGCTTTACCATGTAACTACAGTAGAAAGTATTTATATATTACTGTTTTGTGACATTTTTGCAGTATAAAGTTGAGGAGTCTGAACATATCAAATTATTCTTAATCTGAACAGCATAAAGCAAGGTTGGATGTTAGCATTGCTTTCCTGAATTAAGGATCAAACAGGCAGTATAAAAAGAACAGCTGCACAATTTATTTCATATAATTTCATATTATATTTTTATTCTCTTTCCCTGAGGTCTATAAGAAAATACTATAACATAAACAAAATTGAAATTTCATATTGCACAGCTGCAAGCCAGATATTCTAATTATTTATAATCCTTTTTGTTCATTGCCTGCTTCTTAATTGCCCCCAGGCTAGCTTTTACAGAGGCATAGCCACCTGGATAGGTTTTGCTTCAGAATAATTTTCAAAAATACTTCACTAACAGAAGAGAATCTGGCAAAACATGTCTTTACACTGCAATACAATTAAAACATAAAAATGTTTATAAAATCACAAGAAGAACCTTACAATAAGACAGAACATACAAAATTGCAAAAGAGGTATTTTACAAAAGCAGAAGTGAGAATTTTGAATGAAAATCATATTTGAAGTTTTTTAATGGGAGTATGCTATATTACACACACACAAGTGTTACATTAACTGCCGTATTTTTGTATAGATAGCATGTCATGAAAGCTTTTGGGGAAAAAAAAGTATTATGAATTAAATGTAATACAGCTTATTTTTGTCTATTAAGATTGAGAAGAACTGTCCTGAACTAAGTCCTTCCCCACTCTGTTGTTTATGAAGTATTTTTGCCAACTAAGAAATTCTGAGTTAACAGAAAAGAATAATCCTTTTGATTTACAAGCTGTTCAAACCTGAGATGAGAAGACATGAAGTGAAAAATGCAAGTGAATTAAGCAGAAAATTACTGCTAGTTTCAACTGTCAAGAAAGATGTTAAGAGTTCAGCTGATGATAATTTACAAGCACTAACATGAAGAGTGAGGGCTGACAGCACACACCTCATCTGCAAAACAAGACATAAATATACAGTTGTCAGGAGCTAAAGTTTAACAGCTTGAAATTAGAAATAGGGTGCAAATCCTTTTATCAAGTAAGCTGTTTAATCATTGGAACCACTGACCAAGGGTCATATTGCATCATTGAAGATTTTCAGGTCAAGGTCTCATATTTGCTTGAAGTATGTTAGTTTTTAAAAAGATGTTGGAAGCATGACCAGTTCTTTGCATGGGACCAAAGTTTCTTTTTCCTGCATGGAAGCTGGGTCCTCTAACTTTAAATAATCTGGGATCTCTGCATCTCAAAGCAGCTGCTTATGAGAAGAAGCACCAACAGAAACCCTGCTGCATATGCATAACATTAAATGAACTAAACACTCAAATGGCTAAGTTTAGTTTAGTTTTAGAGACTACTTTTATTCAAGCTTCGTAATTACAGCCACTCACATTGGGGATGCTTGATGCATGTAAAATACATCTTTCTGTTGAGCAGAGTGTTCCCAGCATAAACATTGTCACAGCGTAAGTGGGGAAGGTACCATGGGAAAGTGATGAAAGCAGCAATTCACTTTTTAATTACTTCAGGCAGGTTCAGAGCTTTCACAGATGAGCTCATGAAAATCCAGAGATTTAGGATGCTTCCATCCCTGGATGGCTGGCCCTGTCCTGCAAGAGCTTACTGCCCCAAAGCAGAGCAGGCAGAAGGGAACTAAATGCACAACCTTGCGTCTTTTTTCAGCCCACCTCTTCGTGAGCAGTTTAAATGCTGAATGCTAACAGTACTCTTGCAGCTACTGCACAGTGACAGTACATGCCCCGCACATCCACTGTGCTCATTCCAGAAGTTAAAGCTGCATCATCCTCGAGTCTGCTTACACTGAAGGTGTTCTTTGTTGAAACTATTTTTCTGTCATCAAAACTGTTAGTAACTCCTCCTGCACTTGAATCTGACATTTGAAGAGTAATTTTTACATTCAGTAGCTTTGCATATTTAGCTGTACTTTAAGAGAAGTGGCTTTTTGAATCTCTAAGATTTCTGAGAAAGCTGTTTGGTTCTTTTAGCCTTTCTACCAAGCTGGATAGCAGAGCTTATTGTGAATACTTTATATTTTATGAAATGTATGTATGTCTAATTCCACACTGTAAATCCAACTATTTTTATTGCATTTCACTTCTGCATAATTTCTTTGGAGAGGTGCTGCAGTAAGGAGGAGAAAAATGAGATACATGCTCTTCCTTGGTTGCAAATTTTCTGTGTTAATCTTGTGAGGGATTTACTTTGTAGATTGAAAGAGATGGGGAACAAATCACTTTCTTGTTCTGCTTTGGAAAAAAAAACAAACCAGTTCTGCTATTTGTTTTGACAATTGCAGTGAGAAGAACTGTTCGGAGTTATGGGAAGCCTTTAGAAATGCTTTTATTAACAAGGATCCTTGCAACATTCTACCTCAAGACTTTGAATTATTTTTCAAACTGTCATTGCATGCAATTCCTGCTGGCAAGGTAATCATTATTAATATTTTGATAACAGTCCAGTATATCTAGCAGATTTCCCATCACAGTCATTCACAACCAACTAAAAGTCATTCTGTGGCTGATAATTCATTATTTTGGCCCATCTGCAGCTTATAAATTAAACTGGAGCTGAGTGCAGTGCATTTATCTGCATTTCTTGTAAGCAGTAAAAAGTAACTTAAGCAGTAACCTTCATATTTCTCTGTACTAGTTTACAACTCCCTTCCCCCATGCAGGAGACCTCGATCCCCCTATCAGTCCTGTCCCCTGCGGTTCTGGGTGTCCTTTGTCTCTGCCTTCTCCTGTGCCAGTTGCTCCCTGTGTCTACAGTGGTTGATTATGTTAACATTTCCTCTTCCTCACTGTTTTTGCAGTGAAAGCCTGGGATTTTTGTGTCTTACTTATCTGTGTTACTCCTTTTCCATGCTACAAATGTCTCCTGTTTTTCCTTCTGTGCCAGTAGTTCTGCTGCAGACCCTGACCTTGCACAGCTACTTTACCTCAGGCTAGATGCTCTGCCTGCAATGGCTGTGTCTGTTCCTTCTCCTTACACACCAAGTCCCAGGGTGCTGAATGTTCAACTCTGACATGTTAAACATGTTAAACACATATAAACAGAAATGAGATAGGGTGCTGTAGTATCCCATCAAAATGTGTATTCTAGCCTTCTCTAAAAGGTAGTAGTACAAAGCAGTTTTTCTGCTGACACAATTGTTCCTTATCTCTAGGTGATACAAGCTAAACCTATAAATGCTACTGACTATGTAGATTCATTAATGAGAGCATTTTGCAAACATGAGAGTAACAGTGTAACATACAATTTTTTCTCACACCATAAGCCAGCTGAGAAATATTAGAGAATTCCCTAAGCTGTATCTGGCTTATGAATACCTCCTCTTTTTCTTTCTTTCCCTAAATATTCAATGAAGAAAGCAAAGCTAGGCCTCATTATATTTAGTATAGATATGCTTCCAGTCTGAGTATGGTAGAAACACCCCTGAAGCCTCTAGTGATCAGAATTACCACCACTGTAAGAATTAAGTTTGTTCCTATAAATAGATAGCTAACATTCCTGATTCTTAGCTTGATTCTGAAACAAATACCAAAATATATTTTAAAATGTTTTCAGTACCACAGAAACTCGTTGTGTCTGCACCCAAGCGATGGTTCATTTCTTCTGTATCTTGTTTTCCTTTTTAATTTAGTCTCTCTTCTGGGAAAATAATCAGCTGCTAGTCAACAGCTTTTCAGACAGAGCTCGTCGCTACATGACTCTTGGTGATACTCTGTTTGGCTTCTTTGGAGATTTTCTAAACTGGTGTGGGCAGGAAAACAGCACTGGTAAGAAGACAATGAGTGCTATATTATACACTTGCCTGTAAAACTATAATGGAGACAGACTGCTGTGTTTTGGAGGTTTTAATTTTGCTTAAAAATTAAAAATCGGATAGCTCCACTGTCTTCTCTCCTGTTTCGTGTGAATACTTAAGAGAAGCACACAGTGAAACAATACTGCACAGGAGATAAACCGTGGAATGTAGAGCTGTCTGCATCCCAGGTATGGAGTTATAGCCATTTCAGCCAAATTATTAAGTCCACAGCATGTCACTGATAATGTTAACTGCAGAGAATGGAAAATGCTAAGAAAAAAATAAAGCAGTTAACAGTTTCCTGTGTCATGTCAGACTATCTTGTGTGTAGTTGCTTTCTGACGTCACTTTTTGTAGTCATTATTATGTCTTTAACAGTACATATCACATGCTTCCTGACAGGACTGGACTATGAATCCTGCCCTACTGCAGCAGAATGTGAAAACAATGCAGTGGATGCTTTCTGGAGGATGGCTTCGATGACTGTAAATAGTGCATTAACACACACTTTGTACATTAGTGAGCACATCCCTGGTGGTTTAGGAAAGCATTGCTGGGTCAAAACAGATTTAAGTCTCATACTGTGCTAAATTATTTCCTCAGGTACAAATAGGCTTTTCTAGGCTGGGAATGGTGTTTAGCAGGGGGAGCCTGACTTTCATCCTATCTAGCTAACATGGTCAAATTCTATGTTAGCTGTGTTAATACATACTAAGAATATGCTAAGCACAACAAGCACACTAGGGACTTTAGGAGACTAGGACAGATCAAGCCCACGGAGTGCCAAAATTCAGATCAGGAGTGTTCCGTTCATGACCTGAAGAAGTTGTTTATAGGTTTGAGAAAATAATTTGAGAAGATAGATTGAATTCATGCATTGGCTGTATAATTCTTGTCAGCTTTACTGGAATGAGCAGGCAGTTTGACATTATTTTCACAATTCTGATACTGCTCTGGTAAAATTTTCTTCTTGGTCATCATTACATGCAAGACAATACCAAGTCATAGAAAAAATCTGTAAAATGAATTCTGGGAAAGAAATATTCTGTTATGTATTGCAGTATGCACAACACAGTTCTGGGGTGATACATGTCTTGTTGAATGGTTCGGCAGAAGGAGGAGCTTATCCAATCAAAGGGTAAGAAAACTGTGTGTGAACACAAAATAATGTGTTGAAGGTCTGATGTCTGCAAAGAAAAAGTCCAACCAGTGGTTCTGCCGCATGTTTAAACAACTGGTTTACTGAAGTCTGTTTTACATTGTTCTTCCTGGGCTTCTGGTTCCTCTCGTTAAAGATCCCATTAAGTTTTGGAGGAATATGCATTTTTCCTGATCATATATGCATGAACAGGCAAAAGAGTTAAAAAATAACCCAAATCCTGTTTTTTGGTTATACTTTCACTATTTTAGACAGGCTTGAACACTTTGGACAGGCAAATCTACTATTGCCACTAGAGATCTCTGGTCAGTCGCAGCCATACCAGACTTGTCTGGAGATGGTAACTGTTAATAATAGCTTCCACTTCTCCAGAAGTTTAAATTAACATGTTAACTTAATGGGGAGGTCTCAGCTGGGTACAAGCAGACTTCAGTAACCATCCCAAGCCTTGTGATTCCTCTCAAAGCAGCAGCTGCTTGCTCAGATGAAGAAATTTAGAAAACTCACGACAGGCAAATCAGATCACACACATGGGCTGGGGCTTGGATCAGACATTAAATGAAGACACAGCCATTACAGGCTTTGTTATGGGAGGTGGGAGCACAAAGATAAGGTCGGAAAACATGACATCTTTGCTGGAGTGTTAGAAATCTGTGGCTTTAAAATACCTGCACCCAAAAAAAAAAAAAAGCAGACATTAAAACAATCTGTTGAATTTGGCATTTTCTATTTGATGTCAGAGGATTTAGTTTCCATGTTATTGTCCTGTTTTAACTGATAATTGCCTAGCAAAGTAAAATTACATGAGGCAATAAAGTAGAAAATTCATTCTGGGCCAGGGATAAACACAGCTAGAAGTTTCTCCTGTATGGTCTTATGAATTCTTAGATCAAATCTATCATCGCTACTGCCATGGTATCGTATCTGAAAATCTATGTGTCTTGTGGCTGCAGTTAAATTTTATTTAAAACAAAATTGTATTCAGTCTAAATGTGGTAACTACAAGAAGAATCCTTTGTTGGCTAAAAATCAAATGTTCTTTGTTTTGTGTTTGCATTTTAAAGTTCACTTCACTCTAATTCACCTCTAAGTCATAACTTTCTTTAGTTAAGCCTTTCAAAGATGAAGAATATAAAAACAAAACTTCAGATTAAATGTGTTTCACTTTGTGCACGTTCATAACATGAATCAGATTTTTTCAACTCTGTTGAGTCTGATCATAAGATACAAATCTAAAAGCAAGCAAGCCCATATCCCACAGCAGGATCAGAGGTTTGATTTTTGCAGAGGGATTTTTTTCCACATAGTTCTAAAAAAATGTTTCTCAAATCAGTTTTTTTGCAGATTATGAAATCCCTTATCTCCAGAGAGACAAGATCTCGCAAATAGACATCTGGGTTGTGGATGATATTGAAGGACCAAATATGTAAGCTGTATCTTCCTACAAAAATCATTCTTTCTTTTTAAGCCTGTCTTTAAAATTTAACCTTAGCCTTCACTTTTACTACAGTTGCTCAGCAATTAAACTAAAAATATTCTAGATGCTTTTGCTAACACAGGAGGCACTAGCTGGCATTCCCAAAGAGTATATATACCAGTATAAATACTGGTATTTATTGTATAAATACCAGAAGTAGACAAAATAAAAATAAATTCTAATGTTAGTTCTGATGTCCACTTAGTTTGAGATATGTTTATGTGGACCTTAAGTGATGATATAGCACATGCTGTTTTACTAGGAAAAGGATCAAACTGAATTTCAGATTAAATGCTGATGTGAAGTATTGCTTTTGCCTTTCCAAATACATTATTTTCTTTTTCACTTATTTTAACTGTTCTGGAAATTAATAGAAGTGTGGAAATACCACAATTGGGCTTATCTTCTTTCAGAACTTAAAATCAATCCAAGAATAAAAAGTAAGCTTTAACAAATCTCATTCTGTTGTTAATTTTATTTAAAAACAAACAGACAAACAAAACAGTCTAAAAAGAATAATCAGAGACAAAGTAAAGATTTTCAGTAGAAACACGTAGAAAATGGACTCTGTAGGTAACATAATTGTTATGCAAGGTGATAGGCCTTGGTAAAGGAAAGATTAAGTGTCTATTCATTATAAATTCTGTGGTGAAAAGTTCTCTCACTATGAGAGAGAATCAAGCATAGATGAATCAAAGATAGAGGAGTAGAAGAAGTAAGCTTTATTCCAACCATCTCCACAGTCCCTGCAATTTACTATATCGTATCTCCTTCTATGGAGATATTAAAGACCCATCTGGATGCCTACCTGTGCAACCTATATTAGGGTACCTGCTTTAATAGGGAGGTTAGATTCAATGATCTCTTGAGGTCTCTTCCAACCCCTGTGATTCTGTGATTCTGTGGTAGCTCTTAGTTGGTCTTAAAAGTGCCCTGGCTGAAAGGGACAAGAAAAACAGCCTCAGATGTCACCATAGCAGTTAAATCCCTGATGTCACATGGATTCTTTGGAGTCTGAGGATGCTCTTCTTGAAACTATCCATTTTTTATCCTTCTCTTTCACATCTCATCTCCTTCCATTTGCTTCTCTTTCATTACATTTTGCTGTTGCCATCCCAGAGCACATATTTGTAGTTCTATGAAATCTATGACAAGAGAAGCAAGTATAAGCATGTTTTATGTTAGCATTTCTGAGCCTTTCTTTTAAAACCAAGGAATCATATCTGGAAAAAAAGTATAGTTCACCTTTGCAGAAGTAGCCCTTATCACAAAGAAGAATTAGAACACACACTGAATTTATACTGAGTTTATATTTCAGTTTGTGTTCAGCTGGATGCATGGGGATATTTGTATACTTTATTAAAGTGAGTTTGTTGATACCATATAATTTCTTTAGAGTCATGAGTACTGACTAATGGGTAAGTAATAGTGGCCTTACTACTTGACAGTGATACAAGTTTTAGAGATCTCAGTAGGTTCATTGCTATGCCAAGCTTTCTTTGTGGATTGGACCAAATAAAAAAAAAAAATAAACACTAGGCACAAAAACTGTGGTTAGGATTATTCCTGAATTTTTCTGTGTTCTCATGTTTTAGCATTGTATTCAAGAAGGGAGGCAAGCTTTTAACTACAAGAATAATTCTAATTTATTACATCCAGTTTGTTCTGTAAAGACACCATCAACTTTATCATCAACTGAATACCTGCCAAAGAGTATTAAAAATGAAAGCCTTATTTAGTATTCTACAAAACTGTCTCTTTTCCTGTTTCTATAGATGGAATCTGAAAGATTTCTGGTTAATAGAATCTGCAAATGCTACACAGCCAATCTTCAGTCTGTGCAAACTGAGTGTGTAAAATACTAAACATCTGTAAGCAAATGAAGGATTATAAATAGCAATCTGCATCAGTTTTCTCTGTGTTTTAAGGAATACAGAAAAGAAAAATAATGGGGATTTACTTTACTAATTCCATCAAGTTCAGTGGGAACTAGATAATATTTCAAAGGGAAAATAGAAAATAAAATAATTGCAATAATATTCAACTTCTTTCTGACAGAGATTCCTGTGGATATAATACTGTACAGATATTAGAAGACAGGCTGAAAGACCTTGGTTATGATGTCACCTGCACTGACAATTACAAGTAAGTGAAAATCCTTCATAAATGCAGTGCATTTGCAGAAGCAACTGATCTAACTGATCTACTTTAAATTATTGTTTCGCTTCAGATATCTAAGTGCCTCTGAAGTTGTGACTCCAGTAAGAAACTTGTGTCTTAGAGAGCTGATACCACATTTTTTAGACTTGGCATTTTCGAGCAATGAATTAAGCAAAGTACTACATCTTATGTATGATTGCACAATTAAATGGAACATTGTACTTATCCAGGTTTAGACACAGAAGATGGCCTCATATTCCAGTTTGCTGTAAAATGTTTATTTGGACTGAAAATCTAAGCAGTAGTTTAAATCTGTTGAACATCTGTAGAATTACTATTTATTAACAATAATATTTATAGCTCCTGTTCAGAGTATCGTTGTAGGGAATCTTCAGACATGGTAGTGCTGTTGAGTTTGTTTGGTTTCTTCATTAGTTTTCCTTAGTTTTCAATCTGAAATGTAAAATAAAACCATCTCTTCACAGGCCCGTAATGTTCTTACTCTGCTTGGACAGTCCTGACCATTCCAAGTGTACCCTTTCATCGTAAGTAAAAGAAGCTCAGTCCATCCTTGGTGTCATTATAACCATGTGAAAAATGCAGAAGCCAACAATTAACATTCCATCTCAATCATATATATGTAATCCATAAGCAATGTGCATTATTCCTAGGTTTATTACTTATTGTATATTGAGTAAAAGATTTGTGTCTACAAATTGTGCACAATTGTCAGCGAGTCCCTGCTATGGCAAATTAGGTGTAAATTAGTTCTCTTTAATCACACAATCATTGTCTGATGGTATGAATGAAATTTGTAAACATGAGTGTTCTAATGCAAAAGCTATTCCAAATCTTGAATTATTTTTGTTAATATGCATAAGTAATAAAATAATGAAATAATGGCAATAGAACTAGAGAACATTTCTCCAACTACTGGAACTTTCAGTTCCAAATTTTGTGGAAGATCTTTTATCTTCCATTTTATATGCAAATTCAATTTCTACATTTTAATATATTTACTTTTGTCCAGTAGGTTATTTGCAGAGAATGCACATTACATCCAAAATACACATTTTTTACTGAGCAAGTATCACTCCCTTAATGTGTTTTGTTTTCCTTCCAATCAGTATTGTTCTTTACTGCATAAAGAGAAGTAAATTAATTTATATTTTATTTCAGTTAATTTTACTTGAAAGATGGTTGTTTTAATTTGTCTTTTAAGCTATATGTTGTTTCATGTATAAAATATTTGATCATCTGAATATGAAAGTTACCTCATAGTTTGGAAAGTTGAAGGATACACAAATGTGAAGTTGTTCTCTAGTTTTATTATTTTTATTCACAATCCATACATTTGTCCACATTCTATCTTCTACTGCCCTTCCTGCCTTAATTCAGACACCTACAAATATTTTGTATGTTAAAACCCATGTAATGCTGCAATAACTTCTGCTGTCAGTAGCCAAATTTGCTCCCCGTGGATATGCCAGCACACAACTCCTACATGCAGTTTTGGATGCATTCTGCCTGCCTCTGAACTGAGACTGTGCGGCAGTAATACCTCACTTAGTACAACAAAGGAGGTGTGTTCATAGCGTTCATAGCGTATGTTCAATTTTTAATACACCCTTACAGAGAAAATGAGTACTCTGTTTGTTCTGGTCACTCATCACTTGGCAACATTTATTCTTACATCAAAATTATGTCCCAGCACCCACCCAAAAATGTACAATGAAAACAGTGGGATTTTAGAAATGACTGATAGCTCTAGAATCCTTTCAGTTACTAGATATTAGAAACAAACTGCTCCTGACTTCTTGAGGCATTTATTTATTATTGGATACCACTTGAAGAGTTGATTAAAATATGGTTTCCTTGTTCTGCCAGTGAATTATAAGGTTTTGCTCATATATGTCAAAGGAAAATCCAGTTGTTCCATGCAAAATCACAGCTGTGAACACAGTGATGATATTCACAAACTGGAGAAAAGGGTTTTACAGGACTTTATAAAATACAATATTGTGAACTCTTAACAGAAAACTATTCTCTCCACTTAGGTTTTAATCCATTTGTCTCAAGGGTTTGTCATTGAGTTGCATTCCTCAGCTGAGGAAATCTGGATGTGAAGGCTTTTGGAAACCTTTTTGTTGTCTTCTTTTCAATTAAGGGATGAGCATACAATTTCTGCAGTACCACATACTGTTTGCAGGGCAGCAGCGACCTCTTCCCATCCATCCTTGTTGGTACTAAAATGAACATAATCACTAGCACCAATATCTTAAGCACCAGTTTCATACTCTCTTGAAGTAATTACTAAAGAACGCACTGATTATCCTCAGGAAAAGTTTCCTTGCTTCTTTTCTTCCTGAGCTTTCTATTCCCTCTTATGTGCATGGCAATGCAATAGGCTTAATGCACTTCAAATCAATGCTATCCCTAATCAAGACAGAGCTTCCCAATCTGCATGCTAAATATTGTTGCCTATCCCAGAAATTTTAGTAGCCAAAATACTTAACACAAATGAATACTTATTTCTCTGTAAAAATAACATCTCCATTAAAATAGGCCACCCTTTCAAAAAGAACCCTTATGCAGATATTTTATAAATTATTTGATGTTTATCTTATAGATCTGTTTTCTCTGTAGATGAATTCTTCCTCTGTGATGGTCCACTAACTGGCATGGGGACAGTTTGGTCATTAATGGTATTATTATTAACAGCATATATCCCAGCAAAGGAAGGACATGGACCTGTTAAAGCAGGTCCAGAGGAGGCCACAGAGATGATCAGAGGGCTGGAGTACCTCTCCTATGAAGCGAGGCTGAGAGAATCAAAGTTGTTCAGCCTGGAAAAGAGAAGGCTCTGGGAAGACCTCATTGCAGCCTTCCAGTATTTATGTATAGGAGGCTTACAGGAAAGATGGAGAAAGACTTTTTTGCAAGGACATGTAGTGATAGGACAAAAGGTAACAGATTTAAACTAAATGAGGAGAGATTTAGGTTAAGTGTTAGAAATTCTTCACCACGAGGGGGCTGCGGCGCTGGCACAGGCTGCTTGGAGAAGCTGTGAGTGCCCCATCCCTGAAGCTGTTCAGGCCCAGGCTGGATGGGGCCCTGGCCTGCCCGGTCTAGTGAGACATGTCCCTGCCCATGACAAAGGAGTTGGAACTGGATGATCTTTAAGGTCCTTTTGTAACCCAAGCCATTCTATGATATTCATTAAGAAAAGTCTTCCTTTGCATTTTGTGTACTTAGTGTACATGCATGACATTTTAATACAGTAATAAATACTGAGGGTAGGCATGCAGGCTCTGCTGCATCCCCTGCCAGTATGGCTGTTTGCTGTTACAATCCTCATACCTTGTTTCTTATCTTCTGGAGATTAATGTCTCCAGCTCAAAGCCATCAGTTATGCAAGTGACTTTTTTGTGATCACAGTTCCTGTTACCTCAGCATTGCAAAGGAGAGGGCTGGGTCAGGGTAGCAGAGGAATGGCTTTAAAGGTGCTGTGATCCACGTGGGGCTTCTTGAGTGTGAACTTAACACCTGTCCAAATTTGAACTGTGTTTCTCCTGAGCCAAAATTTTTGAGCTTTGTTACCTATTTTGAAGAAAACATGTAATCAAAAAATTACCCACTAGGTGGCAGAGATGTATTACAAACATAAGCAGAAAGGCAGCCCAGTGCCAGCAATTAGTAGTGATATTTATTACTTACGTTTTTGCAATGTCAGTGTGTCTTGGAAATAGACCTGGGTACTGTACGAAGACTCTAAAAATATAGACCTTCAGAACTACTGCCACCTAGAAGAGCTCTATACTGTCTCAATTGTAAGCCAGAGATGGTACATGGATATGGAGATAAAAGAAGGTGCAGGTAGTATGGACAGACAAGGTAGAAGGAAGTGTTCCCAAGGCTCTGCACGCAGGTAAATCTGTTTATAAAATCATGACAGCTGAAGGGAACCTGGTGTCAAGTTTACAAAGAATCTTCTGGGTTAGTACTTGGACTGCAAACTTCACCCTTGGCAACAAACCTCTGCTATTTAAAAGAATCCTAGCTCAGCCTTGTGCTGTGAACATCCTGTTTGTTTTCTTTTCTTTAGATCTGCACCAGCAGCACAAAGAAGACCTATATCTTCAGCCAGAGGAAGCAGCTGGAACAAGCTCATGTTTGTTTCTTTTGTAGGCTTTTTGTTTAGATCTGCTTTAGTGCACTAAGTGAATAGACTGAATCCAAATCCTCTCTTGACTTGGCTGACTTTAATTAATTTCTAACCGCAATTTCACTCAAGTTCTGGGACTGGCAAACATGCATGTTAAAATCCTGCATACTTCTACCCAGATTTCAACTACTAATAGTACAAAAAAATTCTACTGCTGCTAGAAAGCCTCACCTATCTTTTCCTTTTTTTGTACAGAAGAACTCCTTTACTATCTCCTATTATCCAAATTCTCTAGAATGAAACTGAGAATAATGCTTTCTCTCTATTCATGTATTTCAGAAAGGAAAACAAAACAATGCCCCGTAGGAGGGTAAATGGGAGCAGGAAATAGGATTTCAAATGGGAGAACTTACGATAACTTACCTGACAGAAAACATAATAGGTGAGATAGTGGGAAAAATTAAACTCATTTTCCTTAGTAGTGTTTGAACCAAACTTAACTGAAACTATTATATGGATGTAATAGTTACAGGATATGCAAGGCACACATTCTTACATGCTGTATTATACTCTCAACTGCTTGCAGTTGAGAGTATCCACACAGCTGTTCCTCAGCTGGCTATTTCCTGGCCACAGCGTAACAGCAATATGGCCAGCATCACCAGGTCTAGAAGGCTCTACATGTCATCTGCCATGATGTGAGGGAGTAGATTTATAACATTTCAAATTCAGACAAGAATCTACCTTTGTTCAGTGGACTTATGTCAAGACTAACATACTCAGAAACATCTTGCACTGTTTTCTCATTTCTAATATTCTTGCACTCTTTCCCACTACATCAACTCAGCAGCAAAGACAGCAGTTATTTATTTCCAATATCTTTTGAATAAAGTGCCTTAAATGTGTTGGAAAAGCTTGGGAACATCTGTAGAGATTTTTAGCAAACCAGCAAATATGGCTGGAAAAGAAGGCAAAGTTTTAGATGCATAGGCTTCCTCAGATCTTAAACACAGCAAATTTCAAGCTGAGTATGGATCTCTTCTTCTGAGTTAAATGTAATTGTTTTAATTAATGTGAAAGAACAGTGTAGCCAGCATCTCTGAAGCAGCAGGGCAGGAATGTTAGCAAATCAAGAAACAATGAGGTCATTTGTTACTCTCTGGGGAAGGGAGAGATGTTAGCAAAAAATTGCAAGCAAGAAAATCCCTTATCTCTCATCTATTTCTACAGCTACACACTAGGTGCATAGTGCTTAAGACTTGGTAAATGCTCTGACTAACAATGCCTCATATAAAAGCTGTGGCACATTCTGAGAAATCATAATGTCTGAATGCCTGCTGATGTTCAACAGGGTGGTTCAAATACAGATTCAAAATGTTCAGTCATCCATACTTTGTACTTGCAGTGCTGGAAATACAGCTGTCTGAAACTGCATTTCAAGGGGGAAAATGTTTTAAGGGGTCAATATTCATATGAAGACATCATATCTATCACTTCATTTTGAATCTAGTTTGATGCCACTATTTGGAATAGATCTGTTAATACTCAACTACTCATGGCAAATGACAGTATCACGTACCATGGCATCACAGGGTGCTTTGCATTTATGCAGACAAACCTGTGGAAGCTACTGATACTAATTCAATATTTCCTATCATTGCCCATTTTTTGGATCACTTGTAGACTCAACTGTGTCGCATTCTCAATTACTGCAAGGAAATGAACATCCCTTCTGTTAACCTATTTTGTTCCTGCTGCATGTGTTCCCATTGTATCTGACAAAAACAGAACTGTAATTCAGAATAATTCATTTTATCAGCATGTATGTGCATGAACACAAATACATCTGCTCTTGTCTGCTCTACCTGTTCTTAAATGCAAACTGTTGAGTGCTCTGGAGTAAGAATTAATGCGAATAAAGCAAGGACAACTTGTTTACCTCTCTGCCCTTTTAATACTGCTGGTGTTTATTTTTGTCATATTGGCCTGGTGAGATATTCAGCTGACATGACCGTGTTTCCAATCAGCCATCTCAAATGTAGTGAAACATCCACTTCAATCTCAAGAAGCTGTGTTACACTTAGTTGTTCAAAGAAAGCTAACTTCTATGATAGTTTTCTTTATAATTTGTTAGAAATAATTCTGCTGTATTCTCCTTTAACAGCAGACAGTGTAAATTGGAAGAACGGTGCTCTTAGTGGAGCCAAAAGGTTTGGCTTAAAATAGCTCACTATGGCAAGGCACAGCATCTTAGTTTAGACAAATGTTAGGGTGGCTCAAGCAGCTGACAAGTGTTGTTCTAATTTTCAGGTTTTTCCTAATTCCAGTTTCTGCCCAGTCTAAATTTACTTGCCATTTTATTTAAAAGGTGAAAATTATTATCTGCTGATTCTTGAGGTAGCCGAATTCCTGTATGTCTCTGGGAATTACAAAGGCAAGTTCAGAGGAGACTCTGTCTCCCCTGCAGCAGCGCCGCTCAAGTGCAGGCTGGCAGCCAGAGGGGCCCAGAAACTAGAGCCTTGGAGCACAGCACATACCTGGCCCTCACACTGTGCCAGAGTATCCACCTCGTCTGGGCAGCCCCTCATCATCTGCCTTCTGCTATTTCCTGCCACCTGCAGCAAAAGTGAATCTGATCCTCAGTTCAGATGAGTTACTTCATACTTTTAGCAGAATATGGGTGAAACATGACAATGTTAGAAGTTTTATAAAAGGGAAAAGAAGTGGGAAATTATATTTGATAATACACACTTCTTTAAGTAACAGGTACTAAGGTAATTAGTCCTTTACTTGTGACCATTTGACGAGGAAAACCTGTATTTTAATGAAAGGTGCTAGAAAACTCAGAGCTGATATTTCCACAAAGCTGAGTGAAGTCTCTTGGCTGTCATCTTGACTTTTGTCACCACTACCCAAAAGCATGGGGTTGAATAAAATAGGAGCTGCTGGAATAATACAAAAAAGGACAATAATTACTGGTAAACCGTATGGCATGTATCATACAAAAAGAATCTAAAGACAGTAAGAATAACTCATAGACTTGGAAGATACGGCATCTACTCCTGGACAAATATTTAAACACACATATACAAAAGCATATGGCTTGTTTTTCAGGTTTCCTGTTTTATGTTCACATTGATCTCTTCCAAGTGGCACATCTACCCCCTGTAGTTCTTTCAGGATAAACTTTGCAATTTACACAACCTTGAGCCTGCACAGCACACCTTTATATCAACTTTGTTTCCTTGACCACCACAGTGGGAGGGCAGCCTGCTGGGTACTTTGCTCCAAAATGTGTAAGTAGCATAATAATTAGCACTGGCCAGGAAACAAAAGTAGTACTGGCCAGAAAACAAGCCCTGGAAAGCTGGTGAGATTAATGCATTTGTTTTTACACTGCTCTAAAAGTAAACTTTGAAAAGTGGTTTGCAGTAAGAAGTACAGCGACCTCATCAGCCTATTAAACAGTCCCAAGCTGGATGCCTGCTCATGCAATCAGAAGATCCCTACCTACTAAGTCACAGCTTTGTTATATCTCTAACTTTCTGGCAGTTTCTTCTTTTGCAGCTGTTCCATTCTGTATAAATAAACATTTATTGATTAAAAAAAATTACTTTCTTCACAACATGACTTATGCTGAATTCATTAAATTTGTGCCTCCTAGTCTGCAAATCGGTGAATTAAACACTAAATTCATGAATGTTTATTTAAACTTTGTCTAAGCCATTACTTTCTGACACAGTTAAGTAGAAAGGCATATCAATAAAAGGTGAAGGTGATGCAGAAGAGTGAAGCAGCTTGTTACTCATGCTGTTCTGGAGTTACTCCACAGCTTGTGGGCTTACTGCTCCAGCAGTGTGCTTGTGTGTAGGGGAGCTGTTAGCACATTGCACAAAGCCTAGCTATGGCTTTGTTTTGTTACAAATATGCCATTTGGCCTGCATAAGAAACTGTGAACTGAAAAATGCAAAAAAGTAGTGCTGGTGACAGAAGGATGCTCTCCAGGCACCAGAAAAACTTAGGAAACACCTATAAAAGTGCCAGGCTTTCCAGTTGGAGGACAAGGAGCAGACAATCCAGCACTCAGGAGAGCTAGCAAGAAAACAGCATGGAAATGGGAGGAAGAAAATCGGTGTCTTGCAATAAATAAAGGACAAGGTCAGTCGTAAGTGTGTGTTAGCCTGTCCTGCACTGAACTGTAAGATTCTGCTGTCATAACCTGAGCTTCACTGCAGCAAGAAGAAACACTTGCAGCCACACAACAGGAAAGGAACCAGGCTAAGCAGAGAGTTATTAAGTAACAGTGATTCCCAAGCATCTCTTTTCAGAATGCGAGCTTTAAATGCACTTCTCATCATAATGTTATTAATTTGTACGGCGGTCAAAACTGTAGCCTAGTTTGAAACATTGAAGCTGCAGAACAGATGCTACCACTTCTTTGAAAGATCAGGGTGTATCTACATTCTTGCCAGTCTATCTCACAGGATATTTGATCCCACTGAATAAATCTCGCTGTCCATAAATGATGTCCTAGAAACAAGCAGCATAAAATCTAGTAGCTCCAGTGCCATTTCATTGGAATACAACACTAAAGGGAAAAGCAGGCCACTAATTTAGGGATTTTAACCTCAGCCATGAAATTAATTGTGAAACAATCGCACATCAAAGATCAGAGCTTTTTTTCTATGCAGTGTTTGGGTGGAGTTTCCTTATTGAAAAGGTTCTTAGAAAAAAATTAACATGTTCAACTGGTAGTGGCTTTCTAAATGTCCCTGAATCATTACTTAAGAATGCAGAAAAACTTCACAGGAAAACAGTAATAATTAATCCAGAAGACAACAAACCTTACCTATCCGGGGGCATTCAGAAAGATTTGGAAAGTTAGGTGTACTAATAGGGAAAAATTAGCACTTCCTGATAAATTTCTCCTCTATGCTAAAGCTCAATGCTTGAAAGGAAAGAAACACTTGGCTTCATTTATTTCTTTGATTGTGATCTCCCATTTAAGAGTAAGGACATTTGGAAGCACAAAATAGGATGAGACAGAGCTTGCCTTCCAGGACTCAAAGGGAACTGAAGAGTCCTCGGCCATTTCTGTTTTAACAAATCCCTAATGGAATTCATTTGGGAAAAAAAAAAAAAAAAAAAAAATAGGAATTGAACCCAACACAGATATTCTGTGTGCTATTCATCAGAGCTTCCCTTCATCATCTCATTTCTTCAGAAAATACTCATCTAAGAGGAAAGCATTTCTTAAATTTTTTTTGAAATGGCTGATGGATGTGTATCAGAAACCTCGAGCTGAACAAACAATGGGATCAGAAGTCCCTTCTGACATACGTTGGTGAATGATACCATGAGTTTTCAAAAAATGGCAATTACTGAATATTTTCTTTCTGGAAGAGACATACTTTGTCTCCTTTTCTGTTTCACAATGCTAATGTCTAACTGGCAAGACGGCTTTATTTTTATAACATATTTAGCTATCTATGCATTTTTAGCAATCAGTCAAACTGGATGTGTTTATTTTAAAACCTGATGGTTAACATCACTTGCTCACCGGATCAAGCTTTGCTGGTGCTGGCACTCTCATTACACAGCTGCAGTCACTCCAGTCACTGTGCATACAACAGGCCCTCGAGCCTGTGGGCTGAATCCAGCTAACCCTCTCTCATCCTACCTTCAGTTCTTCCCCCTAAAAACCCTGAAGTAAGTCTTGTGCAGTTCACAAAATGCTCCGTCCCTGCATCCCCTGAGCAGCAGCACTCACAGTTCAAGGTGATCCATAGAGCTTCTCCTGATGGCCACCATGATGGATACCACACTGGTACAGCCCTGGAAGGGGCACAGGCAAGGTAGTTGACCCTCCAGAGTCCTTGATCTATGTTCCTCTTTGTCTTTGTGTCCCTGTGCTCTGTTGTGCTTGTGCAAATGGGCCTCTGATAAGTTCACAGGCCTGGGAAGAGCTCGGCTGAGTTTTATTTCCACTTCCTCACCTACCATTGTCTCTTTGTGCTTGTTTGTGGGAATGCAAATTAACTTTGCCACATAACCTAAATTCTTGAGACATGCTTCTACATTGCTCCCAGGTATCCCTCTTGCACTTTCTTCCAACATTTAAGTTAAGCTCAGTCAGGGATTCCCAGTTCAGCCGAGCTGGAGTCCTGCCACAGTTCAGCTTCCTGCACATCAGGACATACCATGTTTTGGATTTGAGGAGATTGCCCTTGAATCAACTAGCTCTTGTTTTTTTTCTTTTTTATCTTCAGTGTCCCCTGGGTGCACCCTCACCAGATCTTTGGAAAAGCCACAGTCATTAGGTCAGAAGTGTTTCTATCAAACTAAACAGAGTGCATCTCCAGTTCTGTATCTTTTGGTGTTTTTTGTGTTTTTTTTTTCCTTCATGAGTCAATTTTTCAATGCTTTTTTCTAAGTACTCATTGCTGACCAACTGTCAATTCTGATCAAAAAGCCCCTCACGCTTCTAACAGTTAGAAACTGGTCTCTGATTCAATCCATCCCTACTAAAACACAGTGGAGAACCACTCCTCGACTGCACCGGTCACTGAATGCCAGTGCTGGTGCATAGCATTAGAACATTCAACCCTGGGAGGAAGATTTTGCCTGTGCCTATCTAAGTTTATTCTCAGTTGCAGATGTGACAGATGATGGACAGATGGACCAGATCATGCAGTGAGTCATGCATGAATTAAATAGGAATTAAATAGCTTTGTGCTGTTTGCCTTAAGACTTACTCCACCCTGCCCTTCTGTAGTATTTTATTTGAGAAACCGGTGGGGAGGAAGGAGAAACAAGTGGCCCGAGTCTGTGTAAATACAAAAATGTTATTTTAGATGTTGCTCTGTCATAGGCTGCTGGGCTGGCTCTTTCACACTCTGCAGTTCAAAAATAGGGCATCTACCTCAGCATACAGTACAGCATTCATCCATATGCCTCCACAAATTTTTTACACTGAAAGCAGAAATACCCATGATAGATTTGATAGATTTTATTGATACTACTCATTATTGATATCTATATTTTTTCTCTGTTACTTTATTTCCTCTTCTTTTTCTTCGTTTTTTTTTTTTTTTTTTTTTTTTTCTTTCCTTCTTTCTTTCCATCAACTTCCTGCAGACGTCACGGGATGAGACACACTACTGATAGTCAAGAGTGCATGTAGGGTGATGGAAAGGTCACTGGCAAAATAAGACAAAGTGGTGACGTGGTCCTCCCACACTGTCACAATGCATGAAAATACATAGGGAAAAAAAAAAAAAACAGTGCATTCCGGTCAAGATGGCAGAATGCTTTGCAGAGAAGAGACAGGCATCATGAATGTCAGCATGTGCTGATCTAGGATTTTCATTTCTCCCTTTTAAAGCCCTCAGCAGCATATGAAACAAAATTAATAAATTCCGAATGGAAAAACAAGCTGCTTAGCAGTGACATGGATAAAAGAAACAAAAAAGCCCCAACAGCTTGTAGTGGGTAAACTGCAAATAATTGTTGGATGCTGCCTTTCTACAGGACATTTTATCACACTCCAGGTGTAGCAGCTTGAGCTTCCAGTCAGGTGGACTTGCTCATGCTTGCAGAACCCATGGTAAGTATGATCTGAAGAAGTGGAGGTAACTTTGCAGTTTCAAACCTACATGCTGCATTAATCCCAAAGCATGTTATCAGTATGGAAGAACATGCATGAATCCCCAGTTAGAGAAGAGTGATGGGACATGGTATTTCTCCCACAACTGTTAACACGTACAGCAGCACATAATGCTGATGGTCCCTCTGCAGACCTCCTATCCTACCTAGGAAATGTATTCTTGAGGATATAAAGAAATTATACCTTTGCTAACAGCAAATGTAAGAACAAAGTGGCCTATCCAAAAGCTCTACAGAGTGCAAAATTAGTTTTATCTGGACTTTCTGCTCTGCTGCAAATTCTAATAGTGTTTCTATTTGAACTGAAACCGTCCCCTGGGTGCTCAAATATGGGTGAATTAACAAGTTCAGAAATGTCCATTAGAAACTCAGTTGACAATTAAGGCATTATTGATTTTTGCAGCTAACTATTTTCAGGGGCATCTCCTCACACAAAATTCACAATGGACAGCCCCTCCCACACATACAGCATTTTTACTTTGGAGGCCTCCTGCACAATGAATTTCTCCATGGTTTTTCACAAGATGAGTTCAGGCTGGAAACCTTATAGATTTTAAAAGCTGCAAGTGTCTACAATTATAAGTTGAAAATGAAAATAAATGCATGTATGTTTAAATAAATACAGTAGTCAGTTTTGCATCTATGTTAGCAACTGTTTAGGTGATCTACTTAGACATAGCTTAGGTGCAAATAATAGCCATTCAAAGAAAACAGACAGTTAATGACAGAACAGAGTTAGAGGATAAATGCATCAAACTCCTCCACCCTTGCTACACAATTTAACACATATTCACAGAGCCCTGCATTCTGTATGCAAACTACACAGGAAAACCAGAAAAGACTTGTGAACTTTTGAATAGCTTCAAAGCATGCAACAAAGCAGAAAGTTCAAAGCAGTTCATGAAATTTGTTCTCACAGAATTGACAAAATGCTAATGATATTAAAAACAGTAATAATAATACATATATATTTTTAAAGCCCACCAAGATGATGAACCATTGCAGTATCAGATTAGCTGACCAAGGTTTGAAACCCAGTTGCCTAGTTAATCAGTTGTGTTTGCTGCACCTCAGGAGGAGCCCTGCTGTAGCAAACTGACCTGCAGTCAGCAATGTCAGCACCTATTCTGTATCACCACGCAGCACTTTGCATCACTTGTAAAGATGCTACTGTAGAACAGTTTTGCAACCTTATAAGTGGGAAGATGTTTTATCTTCAGCCTGGCTTACAAATGAAAGGAGGCATGCAATTGCTTGATTTGCTTTTCCATTCCTCTGTCAGTCCTTTCCCTTCCAAAGACTTGTGAATTTATTGACCAATATTGTCCAAAGTCTAATGTGAGTTGCAGAAGTTCTGCTCTTGTTACTTAATTCACACACATTCATTTCATTTTGGTTATATTTGTTTTTTTTCTTACTGTGTAGGTAGGGTGAATGATGAGCTATGCTGTTCAGAGGAGGTAAACCCTCACTACAGTCTGATACTCCGACTTCAACATGTAGAAATGTATTTTTTCTTCAGAAGTAATCCTAAAGAATTTCCATTGGAAGCAAATGCAGTCAGAGTAGAAATTTGTATCAAGCAACAACAATCCAAGCAAGATGATAACAACTGAACAAGACAGCTGGGTAATGGCAACCAGCTGAGAAAAAGAGATTTGGGACAAGGGAGTGCTGGTGTTCAAACTGTCTCACCCAGCAAGTGAGAAGGTAAGTCAGCCCATGCTCCTGGTAGAGGCATGGCTCTGTCAGAAGGCATGGCAGAGATGTCTGGGTGCTGAGACACCTTGTTGCCGATGCTTTGTTCACAGTAGTGGGTGCAGGGCTGGACGGCGTGCTGCTCTTCACAGCTGTCACTTTGCACTCGCTGTTCTACTTACCTCAGCCCATTTCTCATTTTCACTGTTCATCTCAGCCTTCTCTAAATGTTATGACAACAGTTACCCTGTAAAACCAGGAAGCTATGAAAAGAACAGTCATTTCTATTTCAACAAAAGGAAAGGAATAATTTCTTTAATTATTTTAAAAGCCTTTGCTCTTTTCAGTTCAAATTCCCTTATTCTGATGTTCTGCTGAGCACTGACAGCTAGCATTTACAGGCGTCCACAGTCATTAGTGGCACTGTGCCTACTGTGCTGTCATCATAATCCAGACCATTATGTTGAAATGATCCTTCATGATTCCTAACCTGACTTTGTAGCCTTTGAAGCAGCCTATTTCCTACCATCCAGAGAACTTCAGTGCTAATGTAACTAAGTTTAATTCCATTAAAGGCAGTGATGTTATTTCTACCAGAGCACACTCACATGAGAAACAGAATATTGTGAAGAACAGCCAGGGTGCAGTCAAATTCTATCAAACTTTTTACTCACTGAAGAAACTGAAGAAAAAACATTTTCTAGAGTTTTAACCCAGGGCACTGAAAAGATACACAACATACTTTTTTCTTATTCATATTTGCAGGTTAGTGTTATTTGGTCCTACCTGCTGCCAGATATTTCTTTCATGAAGGATTTGTATCCTCAGCCATATTTTGGTGCCAGGACTATCCGTGCTTGAAGTAAGATGCTAAATAATAAGTGAAACTCTTGAATGGGTTGCTGGGAATGGCTGGGGGTGGTTTGTGCCTTGCTGGGTCAAAAATGTGATCCATCAGGAGCAGTGGAAACCAGCTGCTTTTTTCTTATGATATGCTTAGCAGTACTAATGCAGACTAGTGAATTATGCATCATATAGTTGCATTCTTACAGAAGCCTCCTGCTGCAATACATGGTATCAAAGCAGAGACTGGCACTTACGTGCTTAAAGCATGTCTGTCTTCTGATCTTTTATGCCCACTTTCTGATCCTCCCAGGGATTCAGTGTAAACAAGCAGAAGAGCAGACACATCTTGCCCAGAACAGTATTAATTTAGTCTTGTCTTGGAAATTCACATAGATCCAAGGGGTCTAAATCCTGGAGTTTTATCAGACATGACTGCTTAAAAAATATCACTTTCCTGATAGAAGGCACGTGTAGCCACTAGCACATCAGTCTGAGAAGCATGCGGATACACAAGCACTTCACTGCAGTGACAGTTATTGTATTACTTATGCCTACCCTGGAAACCTCTTGTGCCAGAACATTTCCAAGGAGTGAGTTCATGCTCACATTCACACTGAGAAAGAAAGAACCATTTTCTGAAGCGCTGGCCTTCCTGCCACCCCCTCATCTCTGCTCGGTGCTATAACTGAGGCTGATCAGGCAGCAGAGGCTTGCTGAAAGGAGGCTTGGCATTTACTTATCTGCTCCATTCCTTATGCAGCTTGAGGAGTTACAAACCAACAGCAAAGTCAGCTTTCAGAGCAACTCAGCCTGCACTCACCTAATTTATTTATTCTTAACAAATTGAAAACAAATCAGAAAAGAAGGAAAAGTTTTCCCATAACAAGTTATTGATAAACAACTCTCTTTAAAAGTTTTAAACTTTAACTATTCCAATTGTGCCACTCAAAAAGTAACTGATTTCAGACTTTCTGAAGATAGGCATCTTCAATCCCTAGAACAAGCAGAGAATGCAGTTTTATTGTGTAAATTGTTTAGAATAACAACTTCTGTTTTTCCAAAGTGACATTTCCTTAGTTAATAAAACTGAACTGCAGCAATTTGAAAACACATGCAAGAAACATTTTGGGGAAAACAAAACTCATTGAATCACAGAATGGTCAGGGTTGGAAGGGACCTCAAGGATCATGAAGCTCCAACGCCCCTGCCCCATGCAGGGCCGCTAACCTCCCCATTTTGTACTAGACCAGGCTGCCCAGGGTCCCATCCAATCTGGCCTTGAACACCTCCAGGGACAGGGCATCCACAACCTCTCTGGGCAGCCTGTTCCAGCACCTCTCCACTCTCACAGTAAAGAATTTCCCCCTAATATCCAACCTAAATCTTCCCTCCCTCAACTTAAAACCATTTCCCCTTGTCTTGCTATCTACCCTCTCAAAGAGTTGACTCCCTTCCTGTTTATAGGCTCCCTTTAGGTACTGCAATGAGGTCACCCCGCAGCCTTCTTTTCTCCAGGCTGAACAAGCCCAGCTCTCTCAGCCTGTCCTCATAGGGGAGGTGCTCCAGTCCCCTGATCATCTTTGTGGCCCTCCTCTGGACCCTCTCCAACAGCTCCCTGTCTTTTTTGTACTGGAGGCTCCAGATGTGGACACAGTACTCCAGATGGGGCCTCACAAGGGCAGAGTAGAGGAGGACAATCACCTCCCTGTCCCTGCTGGCCACCCCTCTTTTGATGGAGCCCAGGATACCATTTGTCTTCTGAGCTGCAAGGGCACACTGCTGGTTCATGTTCAGTTTTTCATCCACCAGGCCCCCCAAGTCCTTCTCTGAAGGGCTGCTCTTAAGGACTGCACCTTCTGGTCTATCTCTTCTGGGATTCCTCCAGCCCAAGTGCAAAACCTTGCACTTTGCTGTGTTGAAGTTCATTAGATTCACCCGAGCCCACCTTTCCAGTCTGTTGAGGTCCCTCTGAATGGCATCCCTTCCTTCTACTGTGTCAACCACACCACTCAGCCAGTTCTCCTTTTACATTTACCAAAGGAGGTACACTCGCTTTGGTCTGTCTCTTCTGGCCAATGAACCTGTAGAATGTCTTCATACTGTTTTTCACATTCCTCGCCAAGTTCAGTTCTGCCTGTCTTGGCTTTCCTGATCCCATGTCTGCCAACTCCAGACTGCATTCTTGTATTCTTCCCAGGTGACACGTCCTTGTTTCCAGAGCTTGTATATAGCTTTCTTTGCCCCTCAGTTTGCGTGCCCAGCAGGACCTTGCTGAGCCATGCCTGTTTCCTGCCCCCTCTGCCCGCTTTCTTTTTCAGAGGGACAGAGAGCACTTGTGCTCTCAGAAAGGCATCCTTGAAGAGTAGCCAGCTTTCCTCAACACTTTGACTTTAAAGACAGCATCCCAGGAGATCTTGGCCAACAATTCCTTGCACAGCCTGAAATTCACTCTCCTGAAGTTCAGGGTCCACACCCCACTCTTTGCCAGGCGCAGAGTTCTTGAGGTCACAGACTCGACTAGGACAGTTGAGCCCAGACAGCCTCCAACCTTAGTGCCTTTAATGATCTGCTCTGCAATGGCAAGCAGCAGGTCCAGCAACGCTTCACCTCTGGTCTGTCTGTTCAATTCCAGAATCAGAAAATTATCATCAGTGGATAACCTCATGTGTATAATTTATTAAACAATCATAAAGTTCAGATGCAAATACCTGTATTATCAACAATATAAACAAGGAACAAGGAAAGATCAGTAACCTGGGGCTGCCAAAGCAAAAACCACAAGCTTATTGAAAAGATTTGGAGAGAAAACTTCCTTTGTGAGCTCATTGGTAAACGGGAAGAATTCCCTGCCATCATCCCAGAACTTCTACTGAAGGTCCATCCATAGATCACATCCAGGCAACCTTAGCTATTATTCTGTAGAGAGTTTAATTCAATTTTCCTATTTATAAATAGAAAATCTTTCATGTATTTTTATCAAGTTACCAACATTTTTGCAACCTACTGTAGGGAACCTGTTTCAGTAGAGGAATTGATCTCCAAAGGTCCCTTCCAACCCCTTCGGTTCTGTGATTCTGTGAAAACAAACATTAGCAATAGCTATTTAACTTCTTTCTGTGATGGTAAGCCAGACAGCTTCATTTTTTTCAGCAGAAGGAAGGTGCATGGCAGCATTTTCTTGGCTGTCTCACCTGATCTACCTGCTGAGGTTAGGAAGAGATACGCTGCTTCAGAAGTGAAACTTCAGTTCTGAAAAGAACTCCTCCAAGTTGGTAACTCTGAAAACAAGATCTCAAAACAAAGATAAGTTTATATGCTTACATACTGCTTACCACTGAAGGCTTTGTCAGAGCATTTCTCAGGTCTTCAGAACTACAGGAGCTGTGTTACAAATGCCCTTTCTCACACAGAACCCATTAAAGACAGATGCTTTGTGATCACTAACAATTTATAGTTAATATTATAGGGACATACAGAAGTTTTGTCTATTTTTACCTTGTCTTTCTCTATTTTTAGTTTATTTCAGTCTATTTTTTTACATTGGTTTCTGACTTAAGGCAGCAGAATTGTTCCATGTAGAGCAGGAACTTCCCTCCTGCAGAGCCGTACCTTGGGTTATTTCACACTGCCTCAGAACCCTCAGTGTGCACAGCTGTTTTTCTGGGAAATTCCCATGACAGCCAGACCAAAGCCATCTGCAGGGGCGAGAATATTTCCTTCTTTCTTAATTTCTCAAGGGATGACAAACCAAGCCTGCTGTTGTTGATGACCCAAGTTATATTTTTATGACTGCTGTAAAGTTAACGATTAACTGATAAAGTGGGATTCAGTGGCTGCCATTTAGGAAATTAACGTCGGGAAACCGGATTGTGGTCATCCTAACTCGGGTTTCACTCACTCACGGGTGGCCGCAATGGGAATCTTTATTTAAAACAAAACTTCGAGGAGTTTCGCTTTTGACTGACTTTCGGACTTCGCTCCCGAGAGGCAAAAGTTCAGCACTACGACCAGGAGAGACAAAACCACAAGCAGAAGTCGCAGCAGCCAGAACAGCGGCTTCTCTCTAAGAAACGCTGCGGGGCCGCCCGGGGGCGGTGGGCCGTCTGGGCGCTCCGGAGCCCGGCCGCCAGAAGGGGAGGCGCCGGGCCGCAGCTCGGTGCCCGCCGTCCCCCCGCCGCCCCTCTCGCCATGCCCTCCTCACAGCGCGGCTCGGCGCGGAGGCGGCAGCGCTGCGTGCTGCTGGCCGGCATCGCCATCCTGCTGATCGCCCTCGTTCTGGCCGCCGTGCTGGCCTCAGCCCTTACGGGGCGCAAAGAGGAGGCGAGCCCGGAGCCGCTGAGGTGGCAGGGCAGGGGGACGACCAGGAACCTGCGGGAGATCGTCCTGGGGAGATGCTACAGTTACCTCGCCGAGGGGCGCGTGGAGCTGGGGTGAGTATTGGCTTCGCATTGTGCCGGAGTTGAGGGCAGCTCAGCCTCACCTGTGCTGCTTGCTTCTGGCTGGGGGCTGTGAGACAGCGCGGTCCTGAAAACCCGCTGCATCACGGGGATGCCAGGTTGGGCACTGGGAGAGGTCCTGCACCATGGGATGCGCTCCTAGGGCTCCTGGAGTTCAAGGAGAGTTTGGGCAGTGCTCTCAGACACGAGGTTTGGGTTTTGGGTGGTCTTGTGTGAAGCCTGGAGTTGGACTCAGTAATCCCTGTGGGTCCCTTCTGATTCCGTGGTTCTGTGGTTCCAATTGTCTGTGCCCAAGTGGGGTTTTTAAGGAATCTGTGCATGGAAGGAATGTGAACATCAGTAACTTTTGGTCAAGAGCCACCTGTAAGTATCTATTGCAACTTCTGGACAGGCAGCTAAGCCAGAACTGAATCCTCGCAGCGTGGTGTAAGGAGAGGTAATTCACTAAATCCTGTCTTGCCAAAAATCCTGAAGTGTTTAACTCTGCATTCTCGTAACCAAAACTAAACAGGAAAAGGAGGTGTTTTGGTAAGGATTTATAGAATGACAGAGATGTTGGGAAATGCAGTGGAGTTATTTGGAACAGCTGTTTTCAGCTTGTGGGAAAGACTTCATCATTCGTGATGGGATGGTGAGCAGTGCTGGCATGGCAGCCCCTGGCACAACCCACAGCCAGGGCCCTGCTCAGCCCATTGGAGCACTGGGTGCTGTCAGACTGTGGATCCCCATCAGAAATTAGAGCTGAGAGCTAATTTTCTGCTTTCTGGCCCCACAAGCAAAGGCAGAGTACAGAGTAAGGAGAGCCATGTGTTCCCTGCAGGTAACGGGGACACTGAGCATTTTGGGATGGTTGGCAGAGGATGCACTCCAACCATCACCACTGAACCCACTAAACCACATCCCTGTGGCACCAGCCACCCTGTCGTGTGTCTTCAGTAAGCTCCAGTGGGCATTTCCACCACTGTGAGCCTTCTGACATAAACATCCTGCTCTTCATCTGCAAAAAGACAATTGCAACCTCTCAACCTCAGTGTGTGTTTGCAGCCCGGCAGGCTAACTGTGTTCTGGGCTGCATTAAAAAAGGGGTGGCCAGCAGGGAGAGAGAGGTGATTGTCCGCCCCTACTTGGCTCTTGTGAGGCCCCATCTGGAGTACTACATCCAGGCCTGGGGCCCCCAGTACAGGAAGGATGTGGAGCTCATGGAGTGGGTCCAGAGGAGGGCCACTAAGATGGTCAGAGGGCTGGAGCACCCCTCCTATGAAGAAAGGTTGAGGGAACTGAGCTTGTTCAGCTTGGAGAAGAGAAGGCTCTGGGGAGACGTCATTGTGGCCTTCCAGTACTTGAAGGGAGCATGTAAACAGGAGGGGGAACAGCTGTTTACGAGGGTGGCTAGTGATAGGACAAGGGGGAATGGTTTTAAACTGAGACACAGGGGAGGTTTAGGTTGGTTATTAGGAGGAAGTTTTTCACACAGAGGGTGGTGACACACTAGAAGGGTTGCCCAAGGAGGTTGTGGGTGCCCATCCCTGGAGGCATTCAAGGCCAGGCTGGATGTGGCTCTGGGCAGCCTGGTCTGGTGGTTGGCAACCCTGCATGTAGCAGGTGGGTTGAAACTCAATGATCATTGTGGTCCTTTTCAAACCAAGCCATTCTGTGATTCTATGATTCTATCATTTTCATAACGTTGAGCCAATGAAATCCAAGCTGTTTATACTTTGTTTGGATTTTGTCTTCTCTTGGACTGCTCAAATAAGCTGGTTTGCAGCATTTTAAGGGAAATGAGCAGGTGGAAAATTATGGCCAGAGTGCACAGATTTAACATGTACTACATATTAAACACCCGAGTGCTTGCAGTGTAGATGAAGGAGCTTCTCTATTTAAAAAGCTCCTGAAGCTTTTGCAACATCACATACAGGTTTCTAAAAGTGCACATTAATTTATTAAAGAAATATGGACTCAGCTTTAACTCAGAAATCTTTGTTAAAGTGTTTTTGTTCACAACATGATTGCTAGGAATCATTTGTTTACTTTTTTCCCCAAGTACACTTTTAAAATCGCAAACTCGTGATGAAAAGTTTTCTAACAGGAGTGTTTTTCCAAGGCGTAATCTTTTGTGCTGTGTTTAATCCAGCAATGCTTAATAGCACAAACAACTTGTCTGTTGTGGGATTTTTTTAAAATATTATTTTACTTTTAATAAAGAAACTGTGAAATCTACCTAAGAGAGCACCAAAAAAGGAAAAACATTAACATGCACTTGCAATGCTCAGGAGTTTACTGGACAGAGAAGTAAAACCCAGGAGCCTTTGGGAATCTGACCTTAGATTCCCCATTTCTGGTCCTACTGAGATAGATGTAGGTTGTAATGTAACTAACTGCTCTTATTGCTGGCGCTTTCTGATAATAAAGCCGGTGCCTTTAGGACACATCAGAGAGCCCTCCATCTTTCATCCTGTGCTCTTTCATCATTAACGTAGGCCTTGGATCTTCCATTGCATGGGATCTTTGGTGTACTTCATCAAAGAAAGGGAGTAGGAGCGTGGAACTGAAACTCAGGCATTCCTGAGAGCTGATCAAGCTGTGTCCTGCACTCAGCGAGGCCTTTTGTTGCCGCTACTATTGTGGGAACCCCACTGCTTTGCTTAGAAATCTTATGTTTTCCTCATCAGTTTGTCCATAGTGTGTTGGAGCCTTTTTTAATCTGTCACTAATGTGTAATTTTTTAAAAGCTCTGCTTCTGGTAAATTCTTGTGTTTTCTCATGGTTTTACTTTTTTTTATACTGAAATCTCTTGTCTTTTCTGTTCAAAACATGGCCCCAAACCCAGCATCAATGAGGCTCCTGGAAGGACTGCTGCTGTCTGTTGCAGAGTTTCATAAGCACCTCATATGCAATCAGATTTTATCACATCAGTTTGCATCTTCAAAACCAACCAAAAGTCCAGGTGCTGCATTGCAGTTCCCTCTAAAAGCAGTTCCCAAGTAGTGCATGTTGTTTTACTGCCTGTGTGCAGTGAAGTCTGGGGATTGCTGCTGCGAGAAGCAGGCAGGGAATATTTAATGATTCTTGTCATGTGTTTGGCTCAATTCTAGGAAGCATTACTGACCACACAGGAGCAGGCTTTGGGGGTCCTGCATGTGACTTGCATGGTCATTACTTGCACACTTAGGTGTTCATATTAACACCTAAGTGTTATTATTTTTTTCATATTGTTTCTTCTTGGCTTCCCAAAAATACTGGCTGATGTGAAAAGACAGAATTAAAGCAACAGTTTATCACATCTCAGTAGACTTACTTTCTTTGGCATTAACAAAAGATGCACATTTTATTTTCACTGATCTTGCTGAGTTCCCATACTCATCCACCTCGGCCATTGGTATGCTCTGTAGCTTTGAATAACAGCCAGAGGCGGTTTTGACCACAGGAAGGAATTTGACCTCAAATTACTCCTTGTCCCGTTTCCCAGTTACACAGGCTCCCTCTTCTGGCTAACCGAACACATGTTGTCCCCAAGCTCCAGATTTCATGCAGTAAGAACTTGTCAGGAATGTAACTCGGTGTAATCAGAAGAGTTTTCTAGCCGGGACAGGATGCTACCTTGTGGCAGTTTTCACATATATGCTTCACACATCCAAGCTCTTACGGCCATGCAGAGCCAGGGCTGACCTCAGGTGCACGTTATGTAATCCATTGCTTAGAGGATATTTTTCAAGAGTTCTGTATGTTTTTCCTTTCTGGGGAGAACAGATAGTAACAGACACAGCATAAAACCTGTTGCTATGAAGTTAACGGCTTTGATTTGTCTCTGATGTGGGTTTGGGTACAGTTAACATTTAGTGACCTTGTGAAGGAGAGGGAAGAAAGGTCACAGTCTCAGAAACAAAAGTAATGTTTCTTTTTCAGCCTAGAACTGAACTCATCTGACATTTGCAGCTCAACAGACTTGTTATTTGCAGATAGTCACTACTCCCCCGCAGATGTGCAGTTGCTTTCTGATTCACTCAAGCCAAGTCAAGTCTCCAAGGACCTACTGCTTCAGCGTGGCTAGAGACAAGACAGATAGTTTTTATCTAACTTCTGCCAGTAAGAGAGCAATAGGGATGTAGGCAAGGAGCCACCTTGGAAGCACATGTGGCTGTGCAGGCCCAGCCATCGCTGTGTGTCAGCACAGCAGTGCAAAGTGGTGGAGGTGCAAAGTCTTTCTCATGCAGTTCTACATGGACATATACTGTAGATGCCCCCCTTAAAAACAGTTGGCACAAATAATAGTGGTAGGATTAGGTACCACAAAGCTAGTGGTAGGATGCTCCTTCAGGGACATGGTTTAGTGGGCAATATCATTGTTAGGCAGATAGTTGGACTAGGTGATCTTAGAGGTCTTTTCCAACCTTAATAATTCTATGATTCCATGAAATTCTGACAGTTTCTAATTCCATTAAACTTAGCAAAAGCTGGTGCATACTCAGGAGAGCTTTCTCTTCTGTCTGCATGACCATGGTGCATTTTTTTGCCTTTCCATTCCTTTGCGTGCTATAGACATGGTGCTTTATTTTGTTAAAAAGAACACGTGGTGCCATGATTTGGTGTGAGATATTATTACACTTGTGGCATCTTTCCCTCCAGAGAGCAATCTGTTGGGGTTTTTGTATGCTTGTTTTTGCATTATGCCTTCATGCTCTGCTGGGCGTTTTTAATTTGATTCCCATGCTCACTGATTGCTAACACTTTCACGTGGAGCATGGTGCTTCACAGCAGCTATGATTTGATTCAGTGTCATGCGAAAAAAAACACAGCTTTATCTTGTGTACCATGACATTATATTTCAGCTTAACTGAGGTTTGATTTTTACATGAAGAAAATACGCCTTGCTTTGAGAGACTTTTACTGAATCAGCCATCTGGATAGTGCTATGTTACTACCTACTAGTAATGCAATAACACCTCTTTTGGAATGCACCGCAGGCTTCCAAAGCTTATGAATGTAGTTTGCATCATAGTACAAGGGATTCATCTTTCCTTGTTTATTTAAAGAACAGCAACGACAAAAAAACATAACAGGTTTTTTTTTTGTTTTTTTGTTTTTTTTTTTTTTAAAGGAATTGTTACAGTGACCTCTTCTGCCCCTCTGCTGGGCACTGCTGAGGCCACACTTGGAGGGCTGCGTCCAGTGCTGGGCTTCCAGTACGAAGGCATCATGTCCAACGAGTGGCCACAGGGGTGATTAAAGGGTTGAAATATCTGAACAGAGGAGAGGCTGGGAGAGCTGGGGCTGTTTAGCAGGGATCTTATCAGTGTGTATAAGTATTGGCTTGGCAGAGAAAAGAAGAGGGGGCCACGTTCTTCTGAGTGGTATCCAGCTGCAGGACAAGAAGTAGTGCTCACTAAACAAAGTACAGGAAAATCCATTTAAGCATAAGAAAAACTACTTTAAATTTGAGAACTATTCAAGAATGAAATGCGTTGCCCAGAGAGGTTGTGGAAGTTCTGTCTTTGGATATGCTGAGAACCAGACAGGACATGGTCCTGAGCATCCTGCTCTGAGCTGGGCTGGGTTAGACTGTCTATTTGATATGTATTCTTCCTATTTGATATATATTTAATGTATATTCTATTTGATATATATTCTTCCACCTGTTCTTTTCTTTCTCTCTTGTTCACTGGCTATACAGAACAATAACTGGTGGCCATCTAAGTTCAAGCAACACACTAAGATTGAAATCACTGTACATTTGGATGAGGCACTCCAGTGCCTTGTTGGTGGTTAAAGGGGCAGTCCTGTTCCCTCTCACCTCTCTCTGCTCTCGTTCAGTTCTGCATGTGTAGAGAAGTCAGTGAAAAGAGCCCTGCTCAGGGGGTCTTGCTGATGGTTGCCTTCAGCTGTCATTGCTCAGACCTGGTGAAAACTGGAGAACAGTTTAACAGAGCCCTGAGGGGAAATAACAGTGGTGGTGAGGAACTGTCACCTGTTCCACATCCTCCCCTGTAGGTGAACACAGCCCCGGGGTACACCAGAGCAGAGCTCACCTTCCCTGGCCTCCAAACTTTGCACCTCTGCCCTTCCAGCAGCCTTTCCAGAAGTCATCTTTCTGAGATGGAATTTTGAAAGTCTCTCTATCCCCAGGCAGTTCTGCAGTTCTTTCTTTTCTGGCTTTTGAACTGTTTCATTTACAGAGAGCAATGCTTGCAAAATCAAGATGTCAAAAAGAAAAAAAAGAAAAAAAAAAAGGAACCATTTATCAAAACTTTGAGGTAACAGACTACTGTAATTAAGCTAAATGGTAGTGAGATGCTAGTACTCATTGAAGAGTTTGAGACTGACAGCATCTCTGTGACTTTTTCTTTCATTCTCTCCCCTGGTAACTTTCCCCCTTGTTATTATCCCAGTGCTAAAAGCACTGCTTAAATCAGCTTTGGCTAATTTCTCATTTTTTTTTTCTCACATTTGGAGGTAACTTAGAGCCTGCAGAGAGCGCCTTCTGCCACTTGATGGCAGCGTTCGCCTGGCCTTAGCTCCTCGTCCTCAGTTGCACGAGTCCAACTGCAGCTGCCGGGGCTGCGCTTTGCTGCAACACCAAAGAAGTGACACGACAAGGCTGGGAGAAGGCAAGGGGCAGCACGAGCGGGAGCAAAAAGATTCTTGGTTACAGAGGGATTCCCCTCAACACAGCATACTTTGTGTAGTATTTGAGCACGTAGAGAGAGTTACTCATAAGTTCACGTGAAAAATAAATTGGAAATGAACATATAAACAGCACCACTGGCCACTGCGAGAGGCAGATAACAGTGTGGCACGCTGTAGGGAACCTTCTAATGCAGGGGGTTGGACTCAGTGATCTCTGGAGGTCCATTGCAACCCCTACAATTCTGTGAGTCTGTGATAAACTGTGATAAACCATTGCTGCATCATTTAGTCGGCATGCAGTCTCCAGGCATTTTATTCTCAGGTGCTTTAGATGTAAAGAACAGTATGAATGCTTCTCATGTGGTTCAGGAGCTTTGTTATAACCACAGAACTTCTCACTCACTTTTCAGTTTCTAAGTGCACAGGTGTGTACTTGCATTATTATTTAGGCTGAATGTAGCAAATGAGAAAGGTGCTGGGGTGAGTGCCTGCACAAAGCAGCACCAGTCCTGATGAAAGCCAGCATAACTTGCCAGCTGAGGCCAGAGCCTCCCACACCAACCCCACAATCTGCCTGCCCTGTTTAATCCCTGCAAAGCCCAGTTTTATAAAGGACCTTACCATCAAAGACTGCAAGAAACCACAATTAAAATCTCTTTATGGCCTGAAGACATTGTTTTGTGTTAGAAAGGAAACTTGGGATCCTGGGAAGCCAGCACAGGAGGCCACGTTTCACCAGGGCGGCTTCTTCACCCCTGCAGAGGGGTTTGAAGAATGTGGTCAGGACCGACTGAGCTCTCCTGACCAAAGCCTGAGAATCATTTTCACTTGAGAATTTAAAATGGATTCCATACTTCAAACATCTCTCAAATTTCTGAGTAAAAATGTCAAGGTGTCACAGCTTAAGGAAATATTGCTCTTTATAAGGTGTTTTTAGCTTCCACTGTCAGCCCAGTGATGAACTTAAAACAAGAGGTTCTTCTTGGTGCAGCTGAAGTCACCAAGGATGTAACTCATCCCTGATATTATACCAAATAAATCAATTTCAACTGGGAATGAATGTGCTCTGTCATGTCCAGTTTTTTTTCTTTTTAAAGAATAAAATAATACTACACAAAATTAATAGTGATTTCCCAGGTAGCTCAATGCCATTGTATTCCTTTAAGTGAGAGGATGCTCTTTCAAGGTTAGCCAGATCAATGTACTGATATGCAAGAAACAATGATGCAGAAGCTGTCCATTTTTATAATATGCACATTAAAGTTTGGCTTCTAGGATAGCTGCTAATGGAAATGTTCTTGGCCCCAGATTCCTTTTCATAAATTTATATGATGTTCATAAAAAAGGTAAATGGATAGAAACACTCAAATTCATTGGAAAATGCAACTTCCACTCAAATGCAGGGAAAAATGCAGGATATGCTTTGTTGTATACATAACCTTATTTCAGAAGGAAGTGGGGTGTTGATGATGTGTATTTGTATCTCAGTTCTTGTTTCTTGCTGTACTCAGTGCAGGATACAGAGCCTCAGTTTGCAAAAGGCCGTAAGGCCCAGTTCTGCAATCCCTGCATTCCAGAGAACAGGCTGTAGCTTCAGTTCCTGATTTTACAGCAGGTTCCAGTGTTTCCTTTAAGCTTGTTAAGTGTTATTTCAAATTTACCAACATTTCCCAAACTATGCTCATGAAAATACGCATTTGAAAAAATACCCAAACACATAAAATGTGTGTGTGTTTATTTTATCTGTCAGTGAACTCGGCTTAAATATTTCAGATTCTTTAGTAGAATAAAAGGCCTTAAATATTTCAGTGTAAACAAAGTTAGCCTTGAGGGAAGAAATTCATTATTGCAAAAATAAATGCATATGATGTTTGTTTGATGCAGAATTAATATACAATCCAAAACACACAAAACCAACCAAAACCAGGGAAAAAGAACATAAGAGTCCTGCAGCCGTGTGGCAACCAAGCACATTCACCGTGGTCTCCTGGCAATCTGTCTCCCAGCCTTCCTTCTGTAGACAAGTTAAATGAATCCATTCTGTGATGGAGAACTTCCCAGTTGAAAGATCTTTGACATGGCAGATTTTTTTAGGTTTGGTGGATTGAGACTCCCACAGGCATTGCTGTGTTCCTGTGGGAGCTCTGAGAGGGAAAGAGGAGGCTGTGAGTGCTCACCTCGAGCAGCCCAGGCCATGCAGTGGGTAAAACTCTGTAGCACAGTGAAAAAGCCAACACTTCTTTTCCGACTGGCTCCAGGAGATCTGCTCTCCCTTGTGCTCAGAGCAGGCATCAGAGAATTGTTCATGTCACAGATTTTTTTGGCAAGAGATGTGTACATCTTTCAATAGGAAGGTGCTCTTTCTAGAATTGTTAGCAATACCAAGTGCCAGCAGACTTCCCATAATATCTTCAGGACAACCTGAGCTTCAGCATGTCTCTGCCCTTACCTTTGCTGAATGTGTTAAGTACTACACAGCAGGCAAATGTTTTCTTTCTTTTATTTCTAGTGTATATATCAATAGCGAGGCTGTAAAGAATTCCATCTCTCCCAGAGCTGGGATTCACAAATCCTAAAGCTTTCTCACTGCAGCTGTGTATCAGCCGAAACAATAATTCTCTCTGGCTCTTAAGATGTGAGGTGAAACCTGTGTTTCCTACCAGAAAAATAGCCTCCCAGAGAACACCTATGAGTTATTTTTATTATGTAAAAATTGACATGTTGATAGGAGAGGGTAGTGAAATATTCTTTAGCTTTTGTAGATTTGTTTGTTTTTACTGTGAAGATCTGTGTTTAGACTTCTAAATAATGCTGGAATTGCTGAGTTTTCAGAAAAGTCCATCTTTATGCCTTATCATTCTTCTGTGTGGTAGAAATAAAAATCCCACACTCATTACCAGCTGTAGAAGAGCTTCCCTTCTTTGAAGGCTAAGCCCTACCTGCTCTGTGACATTAAACATAGCTTTGCTCAGTGCTGTCAGGACTGTGGCTGAACACTGCCCTCCCAGACACTTCCCTGTGAGGTACCAGAGTTAAAAGTGATGAAGATTTCTCTGTGATGCTTACGGTTTGCATCCAAAGACAAGCTCCTTGAGAACAAAATATAATATGCCAAGTTAAGTTCTGCTTTGACTTGCTCTCTGGAGCAACCAGTTCCCTGGATCTGTAGAGGCCCAAGAGATGCTAGTTTCTGTGCTTTGTAAAACGTGTGAATGCTCCCTCACATGACCCTACCGCAGCAAAGTAATCTGCACACTGTGATGATAAACCTTGGGAGCAGAAAAGCAGCTGTCTGTAACACCAGAGGTGTTCTTAAATCTTTGGGGCAGCCAACTGTGGAAGGAGAATGGCTGTAGCCTTGTGGGAAGGACAAGAAGTATGTTACGATACACAAGTTGTAATCAAGCTGCCAAATATGAGTAAACCATATTAATTAGTTTGAATCAAATAACCAGTATCAAATAAGATGATAACTTAGTTTTGCCACTGCATAAGGAAAGGCAGAAGGAAAGAAAGGCCAGGACAAATTGCCATGGATTGCCCAATCCTTTCTGGTACGACACATGCATGGGCCCCTGCAACGTGTCTGGTAGGGGCACTCCTGATGCTCCGTGGGGCTGCCAGGTGCTGGAGCACTTCTGGACATATCTCAACAACATCAGACCTTCTCTGCCTGTGATGTTTCTTCTCCATGAGGCTTAGGAATGAGGGAGGGGTGTTCATGTCCAGGCACATCCCAGCACAGTGAAGAAATGGCTGGGAGCTGAGAAGTGGTTCTGGGTCCCACTGTCATGACATGGCCTTCAATAATACAAACAGCTCGTTGTATGTGTTTCACATTAACTTTCTGATGCTCAAATGGCAATCTGGATTAAATTAAGCAGCAGGAATCATAGAATCGCCAAAACAGAGGATGGCTTAGTTTGGAAGGGACCTTACAGATCATCCAGCTCCAACCGCCTGCCATGGACAGGGTTGCCACCCACTGGGAATATCACAGAGCTGTAAAATGTTCTGGAATCCTCAGTAAACTACTACCAATTTCACTTAATCCCTTTATAACTCTTTTTGAGGCTGATCACATTCCACCTCATGCCTGTTACTTGAGTACCCACAGGTAACAAAGCCTGCAGCTCTGTGTCACATACTAACTGATCCCTGCAGTTTTTACAGTGCTCTGAAGGCATCGCTGTCTTCACCAAAGACAAAGGCCATTCTTCAGACTGGTTCTTCAGGCAGTGGGAACACCCCAGGAGGAGATTACAAATAGTGGAGAAAGAGTGGATGAGTCAGAGTTAGCCAGAGCAGCTCCTTTCTGCATGCAGACAGTGGGGCAATACAGCTTTTTGAATTTACATAAAGAAAGGGAAGAGAAAGCTGTAAAATCACTGTCCGTGATGTCTGTCAGTGGCAGGGGCAGGCTTTCAAAGTGGGCCTGAAATGAGTAGGCAGACAGTAATTGGGAAATTATAATGTAAGATTTTTGTTATTGCTTCATGTATATGAAATCAGATGCCCTGAGCAGACTCACATCTTATGTGCTGCAGTGTCATGGAGCATGGCACTAAATTGGTGCACAGAGATCATTTCTTGTCAGCATCATGCAACAGTTTCCTGTTAGTGTGGTACAAGAGGAGCCCTGTTTCCATGAGCAGAGACATGCATTATTTCCTGGGCTGATGAAGCAACAAGCTAAGAGTGAATGTAGACTGAGGTGTGTCTTGATATCCACTGGTTCCCCTCATATAAATGCAGTGAGATTCCTCTGACTCACACCAGTGAGAGCAAAAGGGCCAGAACTGCTAATATGCAGAGACTGAAAAAAGATCCCCTGGAGTTGGAGTGCACAATTCAAATCTCACCTATACTTGTACAAATCCTCTATGGGCTTCAACAAAGTGCTTAGCTGAAAGCTTGTGCTTAACTGCAAATAACACCAGGTCCAAAATATCCAGACCTCTGCTTTTGTTTTTTTAAAAAAATCAGTAGACTCATAGAATTGTAGAGTGGCCTGGGTTGAAAAGGACCACAGTGATCATCGAGTTTCAATCCCCCTGCTATGTGCAGGGTTGCCAACCACCAGACCAGGCTGCCCAGAGCCACATCCAGCCCGACCTTGAATGCCTCCAGGGATGGGGCATCCACAGCCTCCTTGGGCAACCTGGAACAGCAGGTAGACTCTGGGCATAGTTTTGGCTCAGATGAGAGGTGTTTTAGAACTGCTTGTTCCTCACTTTATACTTGATTTGCTGGAGATACTCTGCTTTTTTAATGCACAATGTATGTTGATGCTTGAGCACAGTCAGAACTCTTTAAAAATTTATCTGTAATATCTGAATTTAACAGAAGGAAATTTTTTTCACAATCATAAATATTAATAATTATTAAAGATATTTAATAATAAATATAAATTAATGATGATTCAATCTTTCAGCAGAGATAAGGATTGCCTTAAAATATGGGAGTCGTTAAAAGCTGCATTCATTCACAAGAATCCCTGTAATGCTACAACAAAAGATTATCAGCCTTTAATGGAGTTGGCAAGTCATCCAGTACCCTGCAACAAGGTAACAGCGGGATGCATGGTGGGCTGTACAAGGGGATTGCTGGGGAGCAATGTGTCTGTACAGTGCTCTGGGAAGTGGATCTTTTCCACAGTAACTGTCAGTAGATGGACATGGCTGATTATTTTGCCAGGGTCATCCTGGTTATGCTGCAGAGATGTCCCTGTTCCCTGAGCTTGCAGATCTTGGTAAGGAATATGCAGTCCTTCTGTCAGAGGAATGCAGCTTCTAAAAAGCTGCTCTCCCATCTGTAGTCAAAAAGTGCTCTACAAACTGTATAAATATGCTATGTGAACTAGTAAACAATTTTCTTTCAAAATGCTTTGCAGGCTGAATGCATCCATTTCTGTGAAAAATAATCACCCAAAAAATTTGGAAATGGGAGGAAGGGCTGTGGGATTAAGAATTGATCTTCTTATGGGAACGTGCAGCATTTAGATAGGAAACCAGAACTCTGTCACACTTAAGAAAACTTTCTGTTTTTCTCCAGGAAAATTTCCTGACCAACTCAAGTATAAATATTATTTATTGCACATTGTATCTTATTTCGCAGTCACTGTTTTGGAGCAGGACGTATGACCTCGTTCATCTTTATTCAAAATCCAATCACCATTTCCTTACCTTGGAGGACACGTTCCTGGGTTATATGCTTGATGGGCTTTCATGGTGTGGAGACCCCTCGGCTCCAGGTAACAAGTCCTAACTTTTGGAAAACAAAACACACATAATAGAATTTCAGATTATTATTTTCTTTCATATATAGACATAAATACTGTCCATTTTCACATGTTTTTCTTTTAAAACCATAATCATTTTTCTGCTCTCATGTCACAGAAGACTGAAAATAATTTAATTTAAAAAACATATCTTTTTGGCTACAAAGAAGACATTAAATGCTTCTGGGACTAATGATCACTTCTAGCACTCTTTATCTGTGTCATTTGGTACCTTCCTTTAACTTCAGTGGGACAAACTGCAAAATAAGAATTCCATTCAAAAGAGTCCTGGTTATAGGCCAGGCAAAGTGAGCGGGCAGTATGGAGGGACCCAAGGTTATGCTGCCCACACTATTCCTGACTGTTGATGCCTAATGTTAACAAGTTCTAAACTGGGCTGGAATTACTGGAAAAGTTGGGCAAAATTTGATACAGTCAGAAATTCATTAGTCACAAACCAACCTGTTCTGCATATTTAGAAATATGTGTTTTCTGTACTGGGTTTTCTGAGAATTATTTGCATATGGGGCTGCCAGCTGTCTCACTGAGACGTGTGAATAAAGAGGAAGACCTTTGAACACATGCAAATTCTCTTTCCTCCTAGAACTTCCTCATGAGGCCAGCTTATTTTGATAGGGAACAACTCTGTATTAACATTTTAACAATATTCACTCTAGTCTTTTTCTATAAATATGTTTCTTCTCAGGAATCAACTATGAATCTTGTCCAAAATGGAGTGAATGTGAAGGCAGTTCTGGCTCTGTATTCTGGAAAATGGCATCCAAGATGGTAAGGTCTAGAATAAATTTCCTCTCATCTGAGAATGTTACAAGGCATGAAGTTCCTGACACTGTCAAAAATCTGAGTTTCCAGATTGGACTTAAAAAAATAGAAAAGTAAAAGTTCACATGAGTTTTAGCTTTAGATGCCAGAAAGTATGAGTATGGAAATCTTTTATCAGACTTTACTTAATGGGACCAGAGCTGTTAGCAGAGTTGGGCATTTTTACTGTGGGCAGAGACTACGTGCCAGAGTCTAGAACAACACTTGGCAGACAGCTTTACAAATAAGGCTTGCAGTATTAATTATAATAAAAGCCTTAATTAAATCACAAGACTGAAATTACAAAAGTATAGAAACTTAGAACTTGTTGATGCTGAGAGCAGCTCCCAACCTAGCACAGCAACTGGCTGAGAGTCCTGTTGCTCCTTTCCAGCATACTCCTGAAGAGGATGTCCTCCCACAATGTTACCTTCTGAGGTTCCTATGATGTGCCCACCTGCATGAATGTCCCAGGTCTGATCAGATGAAGGAGACATTGCAAGACTGAGTTAAGCAGTTGGCCTGGTTTTGTGGAATCAGCACTTCACAGAACGCTCATTTCACACATCTGCCAGAAAAAAAAAAAATACTCTCCTTTATCAGTTTAATCTTATGTGTCTCAGAAGACTTTAGTCTTGATATGACTATTAATAGATAATTTTCTAGGTGTAGAACAAGCATTAATGTGTTCTTAATATCTTATACATCTCATGTAAGAAAAAATCTTCTCACCATTAAAAGATGTTTTGTGTGCAAACTAGCATCCATAAAGTTTTCCTAGCTCAGAACAGCTTTGATGTACAGTTCTGGGATCTAGGAGGGATAGACCACCATACAGAGTGAGGCTTCTGAACTACAAGCTTTTTACTCCAAGTAGATTTAAGATCTGCTAAAACACATGCTTACTGTGTTGGAAAGTTATACATAATTAAACTCTCCTTTAACTTGAAAGCTCTCAAGCTGGTTTTGAGATACATTGTTTATAAGTAAGAGGACTTGGTGAATTTGATAAGTACAGTCATCTGCATTAAGCTTTTCAAAATTGTTTAAATATCTTTGGGTTATGTATCTGGAGTACTGTGACTACATCATGTTGTGATGTAATGGCCTTGAAATATTTGGACACAAATTTAAAGAACAAAAGAACAATTACATGATCCAGTAATTTAACAATCAAAACTTATGATGAGTTTTTCTAAAATCACTGGAGAGAAAAATTCCAACCACAAAAGTACACGGAGTGTGAGTCACGAGGTAGCAAGTATTCCATGGTTTGCACATCCTTAAACTTGCAGTACTTCTGTTGTGGTGCGATCTCATTACTTGAGTCCAGGCAGTCTGAGAATTACTCTAAGTTACTGAGAAAGCAGGCAGCCCCATCAGACAGCTATAGCTGCTGGGGCTCTGGAAAGTTACATCCCATTTTATAAACTGAAAACAGTGACAGCAAGGTGATGCAGCTTTATGTCAGTTTTGCTGTAAATTGTGTAGAAGCTTTTATTTGCATGGGCATATGTAGAAACAGGGTCCAGATTCTCTACCTGTATAAGTCAGTTCTGATGACATCTAAGAAGTCAGAAAACTCTCTGGAGGTGTGGCATGCAGTGTCAGATTATAATGTCCATTTGTTTTGGTCAGTTTGCAGAAGCAGCATGCGGTGTGGTTCATGTGATGCTCAATGGATCAATAGAAACAGGAGCTTTCAGAAGCAGCAGGTATACCCAGCATTCATGTTTCTTTTGGGCATGTGTGTTTGTCAGCAGGTTCTTGTCAGCAAGTTCTGGTGCAGAATGGATTTTGGTGAATTCGTGTGGAAATCTAAACCATTGGCTGCTGTAGAGTTGATGCACTTAACTCTCAGTGCATATAGGTAGATCTCTAGTAGCTTTATTACATTTAATCTAGGTTTGCATGTGCCATGCTATAGGAATTACATGCTTCTAACTGCTCATGGAGCTCTTCAGTTGTGCTTGCTCATTTTACCCAGCAGTAGCCTCATACAGAAAGATGAAGTCTATTCTAGTCAGGAGAACAGCCATGTTCATTTCCCTTGCACCAAACAAAACCCACTGTCAATAAAACTAGCAGGAGAATAAGTACTGTAGGTGGAAAAACTTGAGTTTGCTTCTATCTGCACATAGTTTCAGAAGCTGTCATGAAAGTAAAATGAGAATGGAGAGAAAATCTTTTAGCAGAGGTAAGTGAATTGTCTATGAAAATCCAGCAGAAAGATTCATTCACTGAGGATAACAGCAGCACTAACAAGCAGTAGTAGTTGGAGAACATTCTCTACTAAGAATGTTTACATTATTAAAATTCTTACATTACTAAGGATGTTTCATGTCCCATTCTTACAGTGTTTTTGGAAGTGTTGAGATCTTTAACTTAAATCCAGATAAAATTTCTGAAATACGTATTTGGCTTATGCATGACATCGGTGGACCCCAAAGGTAAACCATTCTGATACAAAATGACTGTCTAACACTAACCGTCTTAAACCTGCTCTGCATTCTCTCTACTAGCTATTTACTTTATTGGAAAGAATAACATTTTTACAGTTGTTTTTATTAGTGTTTGTATGGGAACTGTTAAGTCACAGCCTGAACCACTGATTGATCACCTGAGGCAAGGACTGAGTCAGCCCTGGGAGCACAGGTGAAGGCAATTCACCTGTGTGACTGGAAGGGATGGAGCCTGGCTGCACCTCTCCTAGACCGCATTAAGGGCTGACTGGCTGTGGAGAACGATCTCTTTCTGGAGATTCCTCCTTTTGGAGTTTTCTAGTGCAAGCCTAGGAGATGGATGAGCATTTCATTTTTGATTGTCTCAACCATGATACTCTTTCTTACTATAAACCTGCAAAATGCCATCCTAACCATGCCACTCTTCTACCTGTACACTTGTTAATTGTTATAATGCATTGTAGTGGTTTCTCCTGTTCCTAAGGATCCCGCATGCCAGAGGCAGCAGCTTTTACACAGTGAGTCAGTAAGGAGGCCGTGGTGTATCTCAGGAAAGAGTATGTACCTGGGAGAGACTCTTGCTCAAGCAGCAACAATATCAGTCACAGTGTCTGCTCCAGTGTTGCAACCCTTCCCCTAGCATAAGCACTGACACTCAGGAGTATTTCTTTGCCATACAAGCTGATGTGTCCATCACAGGCTCCCAGTCGTGTGCCTGTCATCTCGTTGGCTTGCCAGACATTCTGGTGACCCTCAGCATAGTGGTTTGCTGAAGAAAAGGGCTCCGGTTAATCTGTGCATTAATTTCCCTGTATGTGACATTCAGTCCTTTCTAGCATGATTTCCCAGCATCAGAAAAGCCATTACATTCCTCTTTCTCAACAACTGCCACAATCTGGTGCCCTGCCAGCCCTCTTGACACATCTTCCTCCTGTGCCAAGTTCACAAGTGTTTCCATTTTATTTTCTGTTTCAACAGCAAAGGAGGGGTAACTCTAAGAACATGTATTGCTTTTATCTTCTGATTGTATTTCATGTTGGATAAGTAATAATATCTGGTAAATCCTGTGAATGAAGAAAAGCTGGCTGTTTTCCACTAATGCCATGTGTTAGGAACAGTCCTGGATTTGCCGCAGTATTGTCTTCATTTGTGTCCCATACTCCATACCAAGAGGTGATTTTTTCCCCCAAGGTGACAAGTCTTTTGCAGTGATTCTCTGAGTCTCGGACATTTGTCAATCCTGTCACTACAACTGGAGGCTCCTTGAGCTAATTCAAACTAATTATGCATAAAGATCTCTGTTGGTGGAACTGAGTTATTTTCCATAGACTTTCCTGCACAAAGGTTTTCACACAAGTTAAACAATTGAACATCATATATTTTCTATTGGCAGAGGCCCAATGGTAACCAAAGCTCCGCAAACCAGAATAGATTTTACAGCACATTTTAGGAGATCTGATCTGAAATAAAATGAAATGATGTAGTGTGGAGTTCAGCTGAACTTCTCATACACACAAAGATCACAAGTAACAAAAGACTTTTCTCTCCAGTGATTCCTGCTCAGGCTATTCCATAAAGAAGTTAAGAAACATCTTAGAAGAACGAAACTTTAAGATCACCTGCGAAGATAATTACAGGTAATTCTCATTGGTGTCTACTTGCTAACAAAACTGATGTCCCATCTCTCTCTCTGCTTGACATTGTTTCCTGGTTTACAACAAATGAGCAGATTGCCCTCTTATTTCCATCACATCTCTTTAAGTAGCTGTGTGCTTTTCTGAGCCTCCCATTTGTTCTCTTTGCCTTGTACTCCAGGATGTTACTGCTGCTGGCCTTGCTTAGTTGCCTTCAGCAAAGGAGCAAGACAGCCTCCTGCAACAGATTTTCATATTATCAGGTTTTTATGTACACTAATAAAAGCCAAGTAAGCAATTTTCCTTCCAGCTTCATGCAAATAATACACTGTGTTAAGCATAGTCCTTATTTCCTTCACTATAATTTGAGTTTCCATTTCATCCAATTGCTTTATCAGGGAGTGAGACATAACACATGATAGATATTAGTAATTATTACAATTCCCCATTGTCAGGTGAGTCCAGGAAACAGGAGTTCAGGAAACAGAACAGCCCAAGTTCTGACTTGACTGAAATCTCTGCCTGCCTGCTGAGGAGTTTACAGAGAGAGTGGTGAGGTGCTGGAACAGGCTGCCCAGAGAGGTTGTGGATGCCCCATCCCTGGAGGTGTTCAAGGCCAGATTGGATGGGGCCCTGGGCAGCCTGGTCTAGCATTAGGTGGGATGGTTGGTGGCCCTGCATGTGGCAGGGGGGTTGGAGCTTCATGATCCTTGAGGTCCCTTCCAACCCTAGCAATTCTGTGATTCTGTGATTCTGTGAGTTACAAAAGCTTGAGAGCCGCTGTCCCTCTGTGTCAGTTCAGGGACCTTTACAAAGATAAATAATGTCCTCTAGTGACCTTAAAAAAAGTGGCTAGAGTTCAGTTTTACTCATAAAGCTCAATAATCATATCTTATCTGCCAAGAACGGTTTTTCAAAGCAGATAACTCATACTTTGATAGGAACATTTCCTAAATAAACATTTCTATAAAGTACAGAGTTCATGACACTGGTTTTAAGTAAGGGAAAGGTTGTCTGCAGAGGGAGATATTTGCCTTGCAAATACCCTATGAAGCACTAGGATTTTACTCATGAAAGCAGAGCAATATATCCCTGTTTAGATATTGCTGAACCTGATAATGAGTGTTCTGCACGTTGTGAAAAAAAAACAACATTGGTGTGGTGCATAAATGTACCGAATTAGGGTGCTCACATACTCACTTTCTCTTTGGAGTACTGTAGTCTTTAACCAATACTTCAAGACTTGTAAGCAGGTGCAGACTATTCTAGCCTATGCTGAAATAAGCTAAGGAGAAAGGAAGGAAGGGGAAATATGTAGTAATTTAGATTCCCTTTGGCTCAGCACAAGAAGAAATCTTCATAACTTCATGAAGGATGTGTTGGCACACTCGTTACTGTGACTCACAATTCACATCTTAAGACAGAATAAGAAGTAGGGCTTTTTGTCAGCACTCAACTGACATGCGTAAGCAACTATACAGAACAATACAAACACTTTAAAATTAATTTGTATACAAAGCAATAATAAAATAATTAATTTATATGTGCAGTAAGTCCACTCTTTAGGATGGACTGGACTGAAGTCATGGCAGACAGAACTTTGTGGATCCTTATCGGCTCAGCATCTGGCATTCTGTGACATATAGCAATTGACACTGGTCATTATTTCTTGCTTTTGTTGTTTTCATCAGTGTTTTCCACGAGTAGTTCAAGAAAGGGGATGTACTTGTGCCAAAACATCTAATCATACAGTATGTTTTTAGCAACAGCTATGTAGGATAACAGTCAGGGCTACCATTAGATAAGCAAGATGGTGAACTTCCAGCGTGGCAGCAACTCTGTGATCAGTGAAAGGTGTCTTCTTTTTGTAATCACTTTTGCTATCACAGCATAGCTGGCATGCGGAGTGTTCACACCCTGCTTTACTTCATAGGCATCCATTCTTGTCTCCAACCCCTATAAACACCAAAGATATGTCTGCAGCATTATGCAAGAAAAGTTATCTTAAGAAAAGACATCCACTTGATAAGCACAGGTGTAATATACACTTCGACTTTCACACTGCATTTAATACCTGTGTGGTTGCTCTGCTGTACTTTCATGTGGCTACTAAATATTTGCTTTTGTGTCTTATCCCAGGCCAGTCCAGCTCCTTCAGTGTGTACATAATCCTGGCCACCCAGACTGCAGTCTTTGCATCAACAGCACGGAAGCTCCTTGAAAGAAAGTACTCCACACTATATAAGACTTGATTTGTGTGCAAAACTGAAAAGGACGTGACTATGTAGCTTGCAGTGATAAATAGCACCATGGTTGTACAGAGCCAATAACCAGGAATCCTTGCTGTGATACTAACAGCCAAGTCGCAGGAGGTGGTATTTTAGCTGTGATTCCTGTACACACACAGACAAACAAGCATGCTGTTTCAGAAGGGCCAAAGGCGTGCTCAACAACTGAGGACAGAAGATTTGTTCTGCTTTGTTCCCTCATATGTAGCCACACAGAGCATCAGGGCAGGGGCTGCCTTGGGCATGCACAAAGAAAGTTGCCAGTGGAGACACAGTTTGCTATGATCTGTATGCTGCTTCAGAAGGGCTGGAAGGGAATTTCCCTGAGCAGGGATATTGTCCATTGGCACATGTCATAGATGCCCATGATTTGTACAGGGTAGAGGAGTCAGTGAGGAAGACCTGGAGATTTTCCCCTGTAGCTGTATCTGAAGATTGGATGTTTTGTTTCCTGGGCAGTCCCCTTGAGTCAGGCAGAGCCAGGCAAGGCTCTGACCCTTTCTCCCAGGGACTGTGGCACCTCTGAGCAGGCAAAGCAAGTAATGGAAAAAGTAGAGCAATTCTTACCTTCTAGTGAGTAAGCTGGTTAGGAAATGGCAGATCTAAGCCAAGAAGAAACCAGAAATTGCTCAGAGCATTGCCAGCATCTGTAAGAATGCATTTAGTGGGTAGCTGGAAGAGAAAATAATAAGACTGACTCAAGCATTCCTGTTAAAATCCTACTGGAAACAGTTGTGGCTCAGATATCTTTTTATTCTTAATATAGCAATAAGTGTAAGCCTTCCAGCTTTCACAAAGGGCCCTCAGGCCAGAGCTTGACCATCCACTGGAATCAAGACAAACATCCAGAGGCTGCTGCAGTGGGAGCCTCTCCTGACCCCAGCTGTAGAGGTGAGGTGATGATCTGCTGTGTGTGACTCACAAGCAGCAGGCAGAACGTTGTAGTGCCATGCATTTTAGTGACCATGCAAGCTGGTATAACTTTGAGCATCTCCAGATAGACCTTTGCTCTGTAATACGGGGTCTTGTACTGGGTGCAGCTTGACCACACCCAAGACTTCACCCATAATGTTTACATGAATTACATGTTTGTTTGTTTTTTAATATGTGCAGTCCATAATGTAATAATTAGCTACATTGACTCAGATGCATATTAGTGTTTTAAAATAGGCTATTTCTAATTGTAAGTCAAGAATCTCTTTTCATGCTCACTTTTGTACCTTTTCTGGTGTAATAATAAAACGTTGACTGTCCAATCAAGGTTTCTAATAAAATTGATGATGTTGCTCATTCAGTTTTACATTCTAGTGAAAGTGGCCCCCCACACCTGTGGTTATCTGAAAGCAGTCTGCCCCATTTTGGGCATGACCAAAGAACAAAAGAGGTCAAGCTTGTGGAAAAGTATGATGTGCTGCAAGGAGGGGTGTACAACAAATAGCTTGGGAATGTTTTGGTTTGATCAAGTTGCATTAAAGTGCTCACAACACAAATCTGCTAGATGCATTCTCAGATGTTGAAAATATAGTCTTGTGACTATCGGCTGTATAACAGCAGCCAGAAACACACTGGAAAAACAACTTGGAAATTCACTTAAAATATGAAACTCCACATATAATCACCCAGGAAAGCAGAGACAGGCCATAGGGCATATCCTCCCCAGGCTGCACCCTTTCTCCCTCCTCCATCATGCACAGAGAAGTTATTGTCTCCATAGGTGGCAGAAAGTGAAACTTCCCATCTTTATCTCAAACACAGATATCCAGATACATCTGCTGTTCTCGGCCATATTAGCTAAGAAAGATTACTGTTCTTATCAGGGGTTGTGTAATAAATCTTCAAACCGCAAACCTGTGCTTTTGAAAAATGCAGTGCATACTCAGTGCAGGCATCTGTACTTGAGTGAGTGACAGCTGTGTGACACAGGTGATGGGCATTAGCATTGTTCCAGCAAAAAGCCTTACAGGTGTGCGAAATAACGCGCTCTCACAGAAACCTAAATAAAATGAGAAATTAACGATGCATTTTGTTCCACTGCCTAGAAGAAAAGTTTCTTCATACATTTTGAAATGTGCCCAGTTTTGAAAATATGCTTTCAATCTGATGAAGAGAGCCTCTGTCACAACTTGTTCAAGATAAATGAGCCGGGTTGTGCCCCAGGCCCATAGCAAACAGAGCCAAGAGCGCTGCTCGGAATGCTTGTTACTGTGTGATAAGGTGCTCCCAGCTCCCAGACCCACACCGTGCTGTGCAAGCTACTTCTGTGACCCTTCTGCCACACTATTCGTGCTCCCTCAGCCCTGGATGTACTTCACCTAGCTAGAGCCTGCTTTCATTACACTTACTGTAGAGATTAGAAAACTAATGAAATACAGAAAAGTCCGTTTTCTTTGCCAGTTGTTGCTTGACCATACGTGTTTGCCATGAATCACAGTGTTTGATTTAAAACATTCTGGTCTCTTGTAGGATCAGGAGACTCAACAGGAGAATACAAAAAGCCTGAATTCCACTTAGGTCCTTATACCTCATATTTGCTTGTGGCTGATGCCCACGTTTCTCGTCAGTTTCCCTACAGTCACCCCACAGAACTGCTGGCTCCCTCCACGATTTACGTGTGGGGACAGAGGTGATATCAAGCTGTGAAGGGTTCTTGGTTTTGTTTCTGTACGTTTTGGCAGTATGTAATGCAGTGGACTCAGATGCCCCTAGACATTGGCAACAGGGGTCTGGTTTTGTATGGGACTTGACATAGCTGCAGTGTGCTGGGACTGCCAACCAGGGGCAGAACCTTCACCTGGGCTGTTGTGGGCCATGCTTCCTGTATGGACATGGGGAGACTCCCTGATACTCAAGACAGTGACCCTCAGACATTTTCTTACATAAAATAGCCCCTATGAAGGAGTAGCAAAATGAGATCAGTGAGATTAAAGGTAGGAAACCTGCCAGGACAGCGAGGAGAATGGGCTGCATCTCAGGAACTCTCTCTTAATATCTTAAGACAGCAATTAAATGTTCTAGCAGGCTGATCCTTCCTATTAGTAGTTTGGAAGAAGGAGTATGCTGGCTAATCCAAAGAAAACACTTTGCATGTAAAACATGAACACACATGAAAAGATGATAATAATAGTATGAATGACAGAAAATAGGTGAGAGTTAGACTAATGGTTTGTATAGGAGTGAGGGAAGCTTCAGGGAGCACATTTTTTGCTTTCTTACTCTTCATGAAATGCTGACAGAACCATTGGCACTGCGGCCAGACCTGGGACTTCCATGGCTGAGTTCCAAACCCTGGGAATTTCAGCTAAAAGTCTCCTTCTATCAGCAACATGGCATTCTTTGTGGATTAAACACAAAGGAAATGTAAAATTTACCACGCAGACAATTGTAGCTAATATAATAAATATATTTATCATGAGGCCTTATATAGAGCTGTATTTTTGTGCTATGAGATACTACAGAGAAAGTTATGTGACCAGCGATGTGGTCTAGGCAAATATAGATTACAGAAATAAAGCAGTAATAAGACTGTTTTTGCTCTAAAAATATGCTAAAAACAGGAAGCAGGAAAACTGTGACAGTTTCCACAATTTTCTATCTGTCTCAAAACTTTTGTGTGTAATACCAGACACTTCACACGTACAGAATAACAAATAGCTCAGTACATTTAATCAAGTCTCGGGACTGACTGAATCCTTTTTGCATTAATCAACTACATTTTCCTTCGAGCTGTATTGAATGCAGAGTTTTGGTAGGGATTTATTGCTACTTCTATTAGGGAATTGCTCTGAGGTACTTGGCAAATGATTTAATACATAGACTTGAGATTTCCTGCCTGAATAGGAGGAAAGATGAAATCACATTTTTAAAAGTTGAGGTCATGAGGGTGAACATAGCACCTCAGCTGATTTTATGAATACTACAGTTTTTTGTTTTGTCCTGTCATGCCTCTGTTCTGTCCTCAGATTGTGCATTAGGATAATGCATCTTTCCAGAAAGGCCAGTAGCTTCATGCTGTCTGATAACATCAGGCAATTAAGTATCTGTTCATTCCCATTGTTTCAGTAATTACCCTAATTGAAAGTGAAAGTAGACTTTGCCAATATTCAGGTTCCAGCAACTTCCTGTTCTGTACTAAAGATCTTTTGTGTTCTTGGGAAGGTTAGCTTCTGCTCTTGAAAAGAATTCTGCCTTTTTTTTAAAAAGTTGTTGAATTAAAGAGATCAAACCTTTAAAAAATTTAAAGATTTGCTAGAAGTAGTGACTTTTTACTTCCCTCTCCCATTCTTTATTATTCTTTCTGCAGAGTGGAGAGACATCTTATATCCCCTCTGGCATGCTGACTATTGAATTAAATTGACATAGCTAGACTGAAATTCAGTCCTTACTTTTACTGTGCTTAATGCTGATGAGTCATAATAAGATGATTACAGAAAGTTTCAGGTTTATTAGACTAGAGATTGATTTTTTTTTACTATTGAACACCAGATGAATTGTTAATCTAACACGCCCTATCAGAAGAGGGTGGACTTTGTGGTCAAAAAATTCAGCTGAAAAAAGAGCATTTCTGCATAATAATGTACTTACAATACAAATTATGTATATAAATTAGCTTTTATTACTTATTAGCCTTTCTGAAAAGCAAAAAGACCTCACCAGCATCAGCATATCACTATCTCAATTTACAAGAGAATATAACAACAATCCTGACAAGTTAATGACATTCTTACCGTCATCTGAGATGCTTCCTGATGTAAATACTAAACTGAAGCACGCAAAGTCAAGTAAACATAGCTATAGAGCTGTTGATACTCTAGGCTTCTCTTTAATCCCCCAATCCTGCTCCAATGCCATACATGTTCCATCTGGCTATAATTCTATTCTTTTTTCTTGTTTATACCAAGATTCTGCTCAATCCCCCAGGAAGTAGAGATCTCTGTAAGTAAACCAGAAGGAAAGAACAAGTATGAGGACTATAGCATATAACTGAACATTGAAGCCAAAAACACATGATCAAAGAAGATGAACAAAACTACTTAATATCTGATGCCTTTTTGGTTCGGGTTACTTGTGTTCACAGTCTCAGAATTTTACCAGAAAGTATGTGAAACAGAGAACATTTAATGGGAGATGACTGATTTTGATCTGTAGATATACAGCATGACAAATTATGTCAGAGCAAAGGTAATTGCTTTTTAATTACAATGTCAAAAATTATACAGCTCCACAGCAGAAATACTCTATTCTGCATTTCTAAAATTGCCGTTCTGTTCATTGACATTACATTCAATTAACTCAGGCAAGGTTACTTGGGCTGAGACTTGGCTTGATAAAACTTGACATAGTAAATTAAAAATTGATTGGAAATTATTTATGTATCTCCTTTGGTACTATTTTCAGCAGTGTGTGGGTTGTACTAAATATTAATAGCAGTGAAAGTAGAAAATGCCTGGGCTGTCCCATGATTTGATAGGCACTTACTGGTGAATAAACCCACAACAGACTCTGTTGCAAAATGTTCCTTGCCAGAGATAAGAATGTCGTTAGTGTTATCAGTTAATATAGTTATTTGTTCTTTGTACTGACTAAGACTGAACCCAGCCTTTTCGCAGAATCACAGCCTGGCTGAGGTGAAAGGGTCCGGGTGGCTTTGAAAGTCTCCAAGGAGGAGACTCTACAGCCTATCTGGGCAATGACACATTGTTGGCAGTGGTGAGTTTTTCTTCCTGGTGTGGCTGTCAGGATTTTTGATTGCTTCTGAGAAGTGTAAGCCTTAGAGGAGGTCAGTGCTTGGGAAGAATGCATACTCACTGGAAGGTTTCATTGTGGCCACTGAGGCCATACCTGCAGTTAGGAAATTTCTAGAGAGGAGTATGAAATTAGCCAGCATCTCTGTCTGCTTTCCCATTTGGCACCCAGCAGTGCCCTTCAAACAGATGCATTTTTGTGATGATCAGCATATTGGAAGGTGCAGGAAAATTAAATCCAAATTCAGTGCTGGAATGAAATATTACTTATTGGCAATATGCACTCCCACATTGCTAATTCTGATGACAGACTAGCAGGCCTAAAGATCTTATATTTTTATAATTATAGTTTTCCCTCTATGGATAAAGTGACTCAAAACAGGTCTCAAGAAACCTCTACAAGCTCTTGTTATGAACTGGAACAGAACTGGCTGTCCCTTGCTGAAAACACTGCTTCTTGGGATGTTCCTGCCTATAAACTTCACAAGATAACCACAGCTCTTTTTTCTAGTCAATTCTATTTGCAGTTTTCTGGTAGTCACACTGTGAGTAACAATGGATTTTTGATTCCAGTTTTTTAGTTTTCTGTAGACAAGATCACCATTAGCAGGTCCTGTGGACAATGTGCTGCCTGTAAGCTGTGGGACAGTTTTGTATGTTTTGATTCAGTCTTTTGTAGAAGTAGCACAAGAATAACAGAAACTCAACCTATGACCTCTGGCGCCTTAGGCAATAGCACACATCGAATGTGTGTGTCACAGGCAGCATGGGTAAGATCAGCATATGTGTCACACAGCCCTAAAGCTGTGGTAGGCTTGCACATGGTCTCTGTGTTTCCTACAACAGGGCTACTGGATGCAGGCAGCATGTGAAATGAGGTCAGCATGTCCAAAATTTATTAACTGTGCGCATGCTGTTCTCTCCCTGCTCTGCTCAAACTACTAGATGTCCAAAGTCTTCAGTAAATACAGGAGGTTCTCAGTGAATTCCAGGACAACACTTCACAATGGGAGATGAGATGAAGTTTAGGCAAGGTCATGTTTATTTCCCCAGATGAAAATCATGCTGTGGCACATTTCCTTTCTCATTTACATCTCTGCATTTTTTATGATATTATGCTCTGTTACTAGCAAACAAGTTATTCACTGTCATCCTGTGACCTTCATGGCTGAGAATGACTATGCAGGTGCTGGTGGTTTAAACCCATGCATTCTGCATGACCATTGCTGTTGCTCTGCTGCTGCTCTTTATTTTGCACGTTTTTCCTGTCCCACATCGTACTGCTGTTAGCTCAAAATGCCAGTAGCTTTCCTTATCACAGGATTCTATGCTGCTACTTGCAACTAAACACTGTGGAATTTGGTTAGTATGTTACACGCAGTCAAACATACTCCTCATATGTCCCAAGGCCCTTCATCTTTCTTCATTACCAGATGATATATAATGAACGAGTAATGAATAATTTTATGCTTTTGACTTGATAGGATGAGAGGGAATGCCCTGAAGTTGTACCAGGGGAGCTTCAGGTTGGATATTAGGAAAAATTTCTTCTTGGAAAGAGCAGTGAGGAATTGGCACAGGTTGCCCAGAGAGGTGGTGGAATCACTGACCCGGGAGGTGCTCAAGGAATGTGTAGATGTGGCACTGAGGGACACAGGTTAGTCGGCAGTATTGGTAGTAAGTGGACAGTTGGACTAGATGATCTTACAGATCTTTTCCAACCTTAATGAATCTATGATTCTATGATTGTAAACTGGAGTCTCAGGCACAGCTGTTTGAATATTCCATTCTACATTTGATCCATCTCTATATGGATGCCACTAAACAAAATGTCTAACAGTGGGTACCACTGGTTGAATTTACTTTATTTTTGCTGTTTGCTTTTTCCAAAAATATGGATTGAATTAATTATTTGCATGCCACTGTGCTAACTGTGGGCCTATTTAGGCAGAATTTAACCTTAACTCATGTCTTCCTTCCAGTAGGAGCCACCAGTAAGGGCCAACTGCAGGGAGTGTGAACCGCACCTTCACATGTGGGAGCTTCTGTGGAGTAGTGTTCTGTCTCTGCGGCAGGATGGAGGTTGGGGATTGGAGATTCATGATCCTTGAGGTCCCTTCCAACCTGGGCCATTCTCTGATTCTATGATGGATAGTACAGACTCGCTCAGCTGTCAGTGTAATTTAGCAATTTAAATCAACAGGGGTGCCAAGGAAGAAGTTTATTTTGTCCAGCATACAGACTTGAGTGATTTATATGTGGCTGCAGAAGACATAAAGCTTTTTGAATTGTGCAGAAAAATGAAATCAATGCATGTGCATTTCAGAAGTGCACATAGTAGTGTCCTGAATTGCCAGCTTGCTTCATCTAATTCACCCATTGCTCGTAGATTTAAAAGTTCCAGCCACTAAGGAGCCCATACTTGAAAGTTTTTCACACAGAGGGTGGTGATGCACTGGAACAGGCTGCCCAAGGAGGTTGTGGATGCCCCATCCCTGGAGGCATTCAAGGCCAGGCTGGATGTGGCTCTGGGCAGCCTGGTCTGGTGGTTGGTGACCCTGCACATAAGCAGGGGGGTTGAAACTAGGTGATCTTTGAGGTCCTTTTCAACTGAGGCCATTCTCTGATTCTATTTCCGCATGAGTGAAAAAGGATATTTTTCTACCCCTTTTCCCTACCTGGCAGCTCACCGTCAGTAAAGTCTTCATTGCAGGCTTCACTCATATGACAGCCAGCATCTCGGTGGGAGGTCTCATTTAATTTTCTGGAAAAAGTAAAGAAAATCATTGTTCATATGTGCTGCTTGTTGCCAGCCAGATGCGTATCCAAAGTGCAATAGATCAACTTGGAACAAGTGGAGCACTGGTAATTGTTTTTCCATGGTGATTTTCAAAGGAGATTTCTTTTAAACCTTCGGCCTGGAGCCCCTGAGGCTCCTGCATGATATGCACTGCAATGCATCACTCAGATTGTGCCCATCATTTGTGGTTTCCTGTGCAGCAGCAGTCTGTCTTCAGTGATTTAGTGCCATATAATGAAATGGCACGTGCTACAAGGAGTGCTTAGACATCCCACATCAGATTTCTGAGAAATAATTCACCTACCTTCAAGTCATGGATCAAATACAAAGGCTCCCAGCTTCCATAAATATATATTTTCTAATAGTATTCAGAGTTCAGAGTTCAAATTTTAGATTCTACTAGCTGACTTCTGAGGGAAGTCTGAGGCATATTTGGAAATAGATATATCTATACAAAAACTACTGGCCTAAGCCAAATACATATTCTGCTCTCTTAGTTTCAGAACAGATGCAGCAAATAAATAAATAAATGGTATCTTTCCATTGTTCCCATGGATATCCCAAATACAGAAGAATACTACAGAATTATCTGGTCTTGAAGGCGTTTCCAGCAATGAGCAGGTATGTTGTGGCCTCCAGCACGCCTGCAATTGGTAGATGGAATCTGAGGTGACCGATGAGCAGGCTGCAATTGGGCACAACTACTCACTCGGTGCAGAAAGAGAACATTTGAACTAGTGGGAACATGCCTAAATAAAGCAAACAGTTCAAGTGTTGCTGGAAACAGGGAAGTATGTTTCTTTCTGTACATACATTAGGAAGGATATTGTGACATAATAGAAGCTACTGCACTGTTGCTTGCTTGCTGCCAATAATCAGTGTGATCTCTGGGCTGCAAGGGAATGGCGTTCTTCAGAGCTTCCCACCATGAACAAAAGCAGGAGCAAACAGTTCAGGAGACTGAATAACATAAATGCATCTCCCAGTTGCAATACAGGCCAGAATAAATGTTTTGGGAATTTTAGGCAGACAGATATTTTACATGATTTATATGGTTTAAGTGACTATGTAAGCTTAAATTGCCTTCTGCTATATATTTCTGTTCATTTGCCCAGTTATATAATCTGCATTATGATTTTAAGTTGCCAAGAATTTAAAGTTGATTCTTTTGCTTGTAAATTAAAGCTATTTGGTTGATTTAGTGAGTAGAGGGGATGGTCTGCTAGTAGAAATCCAACCAGGTCTAGATTCTAGAATGAGTCAAATCTAATGCAGTCAGTCTATAAGCACAATCCAATCCAAAGGCCCTATTATAGGATAGGATTGGATTGTGCTTATAGACTGACTGCATTAGATTTGACTCATTCTAGAATCTAGACCTGGTTGGATTTCTACTCTGAGATTGTTCATATTGTTTATATGCAGCCACATATCCATGTAAACATTTCTAGCTTCTGGAGGAACTGAGAAGCCAATACAAGCGTTGATATTTTGAGCTCTTGGAAAGTGTTGGTGCTGATGGAAGTCAAGAGTTTACAAGGAGAGCACTGTTACCTCCATACAGACTGACCAGAAGCTGTAGTGGAACTGATAGCTCCTGGTCAATTGGCTTCTTGATGTTCCCTAGTGCAATTCCATTGCGACTCAAAGAAATGAACGCCCTGAACACTCAGGCCAAATTAATACTGAATGTACATCCAGAAACTTGGATGCACTCAAACTAGGAACAGATCTAACCTATCAATTCCACTGTCTTAGGCAAGTTATTTCAGTCTTCTGACTCTGTTCTTCTATTTGTAAAGCAGAAATAAACTCAGTAATATGAAAGAAACCCTTCATATTATTGAGAAACAAGAAAAATTGATCTTCTGAGTAAAAGGCTTTTGACATTTCATTTTGACAAGAGTGTGACACTGTAAATATTTGAATCGTGCAATTTTTCCCTCTGAATCTATCTACAGGTACGTGCATTCCTGAATACACATATATATGCATCTGGACTGTTGCCCTTGTGAAAGTCAAAGATTGCCAGCAGGAAATAAATACATATGTCATTTCCTCTGCCTTTCTGTACACCACAGCACAATTTTTTTTTCTACACTGGTTACTGGATGTTGCTAATCATATGTTTCAATGTGCTCCAGAACAGAAAGCTGCAGAATGTCAGGCAAAATAAGTTTTGAATCATTCTAAAAGTTTTAAGATGGACTCTTTGAGCTGGGCCTTTAGCATCTGGCTAGCATTTTCATATATACAAAATGCAGCTAATTCTTGTTTAGCATGCTCAAAGCGAGGCAAATTCTTCTGTCATTTCAGCTCCTCAGGAATCATGAAAAGCAATGATCTTCGGAACTGCAAACAACTCTTGCAAATACATAGCAGCTTCATCTGCTTTACAGCATTTTTATGTACTCCATTGCTCATATCACAAACAGAAGAGCTTTCAGCTTTCTCAGAAGTTATAGTTCCATAATCAAAAGACATTAAAAAAGGGATAATGATCAATTCTACTGATTCTGCATTTTTTTTACCTAAAAGGGCCCCAGGTTGTTTCCATTGACCAAATCTGAGCATCAGAGAAGCTTCTGTTGTTACTGCAGCAATGCTCATTTTGTCTTTCTCCTCTCAATGCTCTTTGCTCTGTGAATTCCGTAATCCATGATGTTCATTAAAATTTCCTGACATATCTACTGCCAGAAAAAGCAACAGTATAGTGTTTATCTGAGCAGAGCAAAGCCAACAAGTATACAAATACTATTCTACATTAATTGCACAAGCTCCCTTGGATGAGAACAACTCCTTTTGTCATGCAATCATCTAACAAGCCAACATTAGGAAGTAAATATTATGTACTGCAAAAACTATCAATCCTTCCAGACCAGACATTTCAGTCAAACATGAGAGAGAAAGGCAAGTTCCAACAGAATCGTCATTTGATATGATCAGAATCATTATCAAAGTGGAAGTTTTATTGCCTACACATATTGCTCAGTATGCTGCCTGCAACTATGAAGAGATGAGAGATTCATTTTCTTGGAAATGGAAGAATTTCTTACCCATAACATCACCCTGTCCAAAATCTTTGGTGAGTTCATGTGGCAGCTGTGTCTTTTATTCACAAAGAAGCCCCAGAAATATGACTTTACATTAACCAAGAGCACAGTCTTTACTCAAACCTTTGTGACTTTCTCCTTTGGTCCTGTTAACAGCTGTTCAATTTGTTTTATTTGAAGCAGTTAATTATTTGGGCACCTCTGACTTACTGGTCCATAGTAAACTACAGCAGCTATTTCAAAGAATAAGATTCATCATAATGACACACTATTAGCCAAATTTACTTCTGAGTAGTACTTGCATGAGTCCAGAGGAGCTCCATTCATACTGATGTATTTGCCCAAAAGCAGTGTTTTTATGTCAATGATTGAACCTCAAAAGTGAAACACAGGGCCTCTCAAGGAATAAAACCAGAAAGTTTTTAAATGCAAAGCAGAAGCCAAATTCAACATTCATTTGGATAGAGATAGGAAGGGTGATATGAAGACTGGTGCTCCATAGGAAGGTAAGTTTTTATCACTAAGTAAATCTTATGCTGCTTCCAAAGACTAGCCAATACAGTAAGTACTGGAAATGTCAGCTGTATCCTTGCCAAAACTAACTATAGGAACAAGCATACAGCAAATTCAGAACAGCCTTATAGGCATGATCCTGTATAATCATCTCCTAATAAAAGCCTAAATTAAGGCATTAAGGTAGCCTCAGAACTGCAATAATAGGCACAAAAAAGTTAGGAAAAAGGGATGTCTTGAGTTTTTAGAGTGAAAGATTCAAATATCTACTAAGCACCTGTTGACTCAGGAGCTTGTAATGACTTACCAAACCTCACTAAGCCTGCTTTAATACAGTTGTTTACTCTTTTGTTTTCCATATGCTCCTGATTTTGTGTGTTCTTCTTAGAGAAGAAGGAGACATGAATTTATGTTACATACTTCTGTATGGGTTATCCTTGTCTTTGACAGGTCTTGGTTGATCTTTCATTCCCACACAGGCCCGTAAAACAAGTTGCTGCTTGAATATCCACACTAAGATATGGGATAGGCTTATAAAGTCAAGAAAGAAATATTACATATGATAGCAGCGGTATTCAGCTAAACATTGCCAGCTTTTGAAAAGGGAAACTCCACCTCAAGTTTACTCAGAAACATACTCCTGCTGGATGAGGAAAAACTGCATATTCAAAGTCTAAGAATTATTTCTAAAACCATGAAGCCATGACAGCATTTGTTTTACTTCTGGTAATAATATTACTGTATGTTAAAATAGGTCTTCCCTCTTTTTTATTCTTTCCCCAAATAATGTAGCAATATACTTCAGACTTTTATCTATAGAGATAGATTTTTTGACATCACTCCTACAGAATCTCATGTGATTATTTCTTCACATTTATTTTGTACGTATGTTTTCTTTCTTTTTAGTTTGAAAAAACAAGCCAAGTTTATGCATGCCACTTCTGTTAATATTGCTCCAATTCCATGGCCTGGAGTTTCTCACTACATTTTGCCAAAGGTGCAACAGATTGAAATTCTGGAAATCATTTGGACAGAGTGTAGTTACCAGCTGGACTCTGGCCAGGATTAATGTAATCTCTCTTACAGTGATGGTGACCAGGGAGCTCCAACAACCCTTTCCAACCAGCAAGCTGATTGTTAACCAGCTGCCAGCTCCAACAGCCCTTCTGCAGCAGTCCATGCAATCCCTAATGCTTTGCTCATTGAATGCTCAATGAACTTATATGATGTCATACACAAACCAACATCCCCTAGTGTCCCAACTTTTCTCTGTCCACAAACTGACTGCTTTAGCTCACTTTAGTGTTGTTTGAACATGTAAATGAGGAATGAAGAATCTCTGAGATCAATGCTTAACTGGAGTCCTCCCTGTAGGACCTAAGGTCTGCAGGCTGTCACACATGCAGGGCAACAACCACGTTCATGCCTAGAGCCATATAAGACAAAATGCCCTGTAAGCCTGCACTGCAGACATGCAGCTATCCATGAGAGGGCCTTTTGGAACAAGGAATAGGAACAGCAGCTGTGGAGCAGCCCAAAAGCACTCCAAGATTTGCCAGGAAATCACACCACCTCTCTCTCCAGAAACCATGTCACTTTCAGGCAACAGATGTAAAGGTAACTCATTATTTTTAAAATATCCTGTTATCTAAGCACTTATTATATGTAATTACTACACATATTGTTGATGTATAGGATACATTGCTGTTACAGATAATATTGTAATTCCTGGACTTTAGGATCCATCTTAACATCAGCTCCTCTCCCTTTGCATACACAAAGCACCACAGTGCTTACATGTGCATACTCACAGGCAGCTTTGGACATGTTGCAGTCTCTCATTATATAATGAGGTCCCTTTGATGTGTCTGTTTGTTGCCTGGAAATCAGCGTAATGCTTCCAGGGGACCATGGAAGCTTCAGAATAATTAAGCTTATCATTTCTACATGGTGCTGGGGCTGATCAGTATCTGAGGCAGCCAGGTGGCAACAGGCTGATGGGAAGTCTTCAGAGTTCTGTCACTTCTTCCTTACCACTTCTTTGCCTTAAAACAGCTATTTCAAATGGAATCTACAACAGCTCTGGAAGAAGTCCCAGTAATGGTATGAAACACATACATCACATGGATAGGAGCATGTTTCCAGAGAAACCTGTTACATCAGTCCTCTTTAAAGAGAGAATTTCAACTCCAATGCATACCTTACTGCTAGCAGTTGTCCTACAAACAAGTAAAATGGTCTGTGACATGGCCAGTCCCTTCTGCTTACAGAAATCCCTGTATTGTCTCACTGCTGTGGTGACAATGGAAGGAGCTTGTGAGGCACCAGAGTAATCTTTAGAAACCTTGATCGTTTCACGTCTTATCACTCAAACCTGGTCAAGGTTCTTGTAACACTGACTTCTCCTCTCTTGTTCTTTGAGGGTTGTGATGACTGCAAGTGGAGTTCAGGGATCCCCTGTCCTTTCAAGGGAAAGAACTGAAAGACACTGAAAGACATTAGAACACAGGACTACCTACAGTGGTCTTGAGATCAATAGGACTTGTTGGACTACCAACAGTGCTGCCGTATGTGCTCTAGTGAGGGAGGAGGGTGACAAGGGTGACAAGACTGCAAACAATCTCTTTTGCCTGGAATAGCCTCAAAGATGGGTCTTCCTATTTGATCAAGTCCCAGTGTGCAAAACAAATTGTTACCATTCTTGGAAATAGCCTAGAGGAACACACAATAATATACTGAAATGGAATGAGATCTGGGGAAAGACATGGGTGAGGCACAGCAGCTACCAACAAGTATGGAGCTGCCTTGCTCAGGGCAGCATCAGAAAAGAAAAAAAAAGAAAAAAAAAAAAAAAACCAAGGAAAAAAAAAAAAAAACCAAGGTAAAAGTGGAAAAGGGAGTGGAATTTGTTATCTAGGTTGAACTATGCCTACATGACTTGAGCACAGCAGTGTAAAATATGTCATGTCTGAACACCGAGTCTCTGCAATGGTTGGCCAAATTCAGGTGAGGTGATATCAGGCGGTAGGCACTCATTGGCCCCCTCAGGGAAAGAGGAGGGTAGGGCCCTCTTGGGAGCAGGAAAGTTGACTCACCCAGCTCTGTTCTCCTACAAGCAGCCATTCAACAGGAGAGATTAGAGGTATAATCTGTACTGCTGCCAAAGTGGTAAATGAATAAAAGAGGTTGCAAAAGAAGCGGAAACTCATCAAAATGAGATTGTGTGTGTGAAATATATACTACAGAAAATAATAAAAGAATAGAAATTTTAAAATTAAAGGAGCTGAAGTTTTACAAAGTCTTAAGTCGTGCTGCACTGCCAGAGCTATTCATTGTTCATTAATAACATCCCCCCATTTCCTAGTGAATATAGAATTACATCTTAGATTTTCTAGATAAGACTATCAAGTACTAGCAAATAACTTCCAAAAAATGCTTAACTTTGATTTTTTTTAATCTCCTTTTAACTCTTAATTTCTCTGAACTTTGTTGAAGGTTGAAAGGTACAGAAGTCCTGGGCTGCACGGGCATAATTTAAATCCATTTGTGGTTTTTACTGTGTTCCTTCTTGCTCTGCTACAGATGGTGTTAGAAAACTCAGTACCACCACTAAGATACGCAGAGTAGAGGTTGACAGTGAAGTTTTTCAGAATAATCATAGACCCTAAGGTGAATGCCAGAAAATATTTTATTTAACCTGCTTGCCTCCAGAAGGCCCAATGTTATACCAACCCAAATAGCCCTGTAATTGCTCAGAAGAGAGCAGCTCCCAGCAACTGTAGTTAAGTGATTGTAGATGCATGACTGAAACACAAGGTTTGCTAAGCATGCTGAAAGCTTAGATGCACTTAACTGTAGTCTTGTGGTCTATGTAATCACAGAAGTCTACTGCTGCCCATCACGTTGGGGTGCTGGAGCATTCCCACACATCTCAGCTGAAATGCACCCTGGCACTGCTAAGGTCAAGTGTTTTCCTTCTGGAAAGGTCCATGCAAGAGGATAACAGTGAGTCCTGGAAGAAAACAAGACAACGAAGACACGGAAACACAATGTCGTTCATCCCTGGAGAGTGCAGCTCCCACACGTGCTGACAGTCCAGCAGGCAGTCACAGCTCTGGAATCTCAGGCTGGAATTTGCTTTGGGATATGTCACTGGCTCCATGTGCCTGGCTGGCCAACAGCCACAGAGGTGAGCAATGCCTCCCGGTGATTCCAAGGGGTGGGTCACACTTCAGGCAACCAAGTGCTGTTGTTAGTACTTGGGAGGGTAACAGCAGCTAATGGTAATTAGGACTGGACTTTTTCCAGAGTATCTGAAACAGCTGAGCCTCTTAATTCAGCCTTGTCTAGTGCTCTGGTTGTCATCTGAGGCTATTATACTGGTAGCTGTAGATTAGATATTTGTCACTAATTGCTACAATATATGATTGATTGAGCCATATGTATGCTACCCATCCTTCCTCTGCATCTTCTAGCCTTATTTCAGCATTCTCCCACAGTGAAGTGGTGCAGGCTGGAACTGCATATCTACATTAATAATAAGAAATGGGTAGCTAGCTTTCCAACCAGTGTGGCACCAAAATGGCTGTGTCTTTGAGTCTGCTTGGAACATAGCACTAATGCCTCTTTATAGAAATTTTGCTTTACTGTGGGCATCAGTCTAACAATACTTGCACTAGACAGCCTGGGAATACCCCCTGTATCCACAAGGCATGTAAGGCTCAAACTTCAGTAAGAAGTATCTGCCTTCTTCTTGTCATTTGGGCTTAACTAAAATACATCTGAATCCTTCTGAAATGACACAGTTTGACTAATAGCAGCATCCTACATTCAAGACATTTGTCTCTTGCCAGTAGCAATATCTTTGCTACTAGCAAAAAGATTTAAAGTACTTACCTGAGCTTTCAGAATATTAAAATTCCTTTTTAAAACACTGTGGCTAACACCAGAACTGATGCCATCCCTTCTTCCTGACCCTCCAAAATCATTTCTGCTCCGTATACAAAGACGTGGTCTCTACTAGCAACCAAAGCAACGGGAAGCTGTGTGTTTAGTAGCACTTTTCTCTCCTCTCCTATTGAGGACTTCCATCAAAACATAAGTATTTTTACTAAATGTTTTTTTCATTGCAAACAACATAGTAACTGATGTTAATCAGTGGCATGGGCCTCTATTAGGGACTCATGCCATTCTGGGTCAATGGCTAGAGTAGGTATTTTAGTGCATTTCCAACCTTAATGTTTCTAGAATTACTGTAGCAACATGCCAGAGCAGCATTAAAACATCCTCCCCAGACATGTTGATTTAAATAAAGGGTTATTCATAACTACCCATCTTATGAATATTCCTTAAAATTTTGGGGTCAGCCCAGGACTTAGCAGAGAGATAATTACAAAAAGGAATGGGTTTTATTTTCTCAAGAGACAGAAATGCTATTTTAATCTGCTAGGAATGATCAGGGAAATTGTATTTCAAGGAATTTTCTTCAAAGTGGACCACTGTGATAGCAGACCTTCCTTTCCAGCCTACTGCCACTAGAAAGGTGTAACTTGCACGTTATGTTTCTTTCTGCTGAAGTTTCAAATGTTTCCAAAGATCAATTGTCATCATTTAGCTTGAAATTTTATAAAATTTCTATTTCTGTAGAGTTTGGATTATAATTATTATTATTTTAAATACAGATGAAGTCTAACACATAGAAAAGTATTTATTAGTATTTTCCATACATATGGAGAGCAGGCAATGGAACTTCAAAGAAACACAGAGGCAGTGGTGAGCATAAGTGCTTCAGCTGCTTGAGGAAGAGTCCAGCCCTGCACACAGAAGTGAACTTGGGCAGACCATTTAATCTCTGTGTCTCAGTTTCCCTACCACAAAAAAGTAAAACATGCTTCATAATATAGGAGAAATGAAAGAACTGAACTTTGCAAAGTTTTCTGTCAGCTTTTGATGAGTTGGGAAAACCAAAACTTTTTTGTAAAATTATGAAAATATTAAAATCCTGCCACCCTTCATTATCATGATGATTAAAAACAAATAATAGCGTATTGCCCTCAAACAAAAACATTGTATGCTCTGGCTGAATTCTGCAAAGCTGCAGAAGGTTTGTTAAAACAGCTGTATAGGCAATACTTTGCTAGGTCTTGTGAATGATCAGCCTTTCAGAAAGGCTCAGCAATTCCAGAGAAATTTAATTCAGCACACAGAGAATATTTTGAATATATCCTGAAGTTTATTTTTCTTAGTAATTTTTAGGTCAAATGTAGAGTACATAACTGAGGAGTGCATAGCACCAAACTCATCCCTTTGGCAAGCACAGCTCAAAGGTGGGCAAAGAGACTGCTTAGATACCTCTGTGCAGAGTATGTAACATCACCGGGTAACACCTGTGTAGAAACATATGTGCAAATGAAATCTGTAACATCTTCAACTGTACCAAGTGTCGTCTGTTGTGTAAAAACAAAATCTGAAAAATATATAAATATACAGCTGCATGTCTTTTTTTTTTTTTTTTTTCCTATATACACTATATAACAGGAGAATAAAACCTGGGAGTTTGCAGTAACATCGTTGAGATCAGACTGTAGTGATGCAGAACTTTACAAACACATCCTCAGCACTTTTTGTCTTGCACCATGGTGATAAAGAAGTTGCATAAAGACAGCAAACTCTCTGGGCAGTATTCCTCAGCCACCTTCTTCTGATCGATGTAGTCTACGTCTTCCACGCAGTCTGGGGGGCTGTGTTCTGGCTGCTTTCCAGTCTCAGAAGCTGTTGGGACCTGGACATCCTCTGTAGCATGGTGAGCTGGGTGCCCTTTGGCAGGGCCCTCTGCCGCCAGGAGGCTTGAGCGCGTCAGCTTGAGGTGTGCACCTCGTGGGCCTTTCCTGCATATTTTAGACTTTAGCATGCTCCTGGGGTCTTGGCAGATCTGCTTCTGCTTCTTCAGGGAGCGGGAGACCTGCTTCCAGTAGGACTTCTGGTTTGCTGCATAGTGCGGGCAGGCGGAGGGGTCCCCTGAGAACTCACACCAGAACGCACTGTCCCCATTCCTGCACTCAACGTGCACAGTCGCAGCACTCGTGTCGGTCACTGCCCAGGTGCAGTCAGCGTTTTCTTTGGATTTAAATCTGCCTTTAGGAGATGCCTTTCCTCCTTTTGGCTTCCGCCCTTTTTCTCCCTCTGGGTTTGATTCAGTCTGTTTTTTCCCACTGTGCTCTATGCCTTGTTTCCCCTTTCTTCTCTCCTTCTGCCTTTCACAGCTGGTGAGCAGCATCTGGGACACCAGAATCAACACACACAGGAGCCCAACATTTTTAATCCACATGTTTTGCTCGTTATTTGCCTTCAAAACAAAAAATACATTCATTAAAACATTTTCACTTCCTACTGGACTCTATTTGATAGGTGCAGGATTTCAGACTTGCTCCTTGATATCTGTTAGAATAATACTTATTAGAACCTCTCTCAGCCAGGGAAGGTTCAGGTGGGATATTAGGAAGAATTTCTTCTCCTAAAGAGGCATTGGCACAGGCTGCCCAGGGAGGTGGTGGAGTCACCATCCCTGGAGGTGTTCAGTAAACACTGAGGGACACGGTTTAGTGGTCAGTACTGGTGGTAGATGGATGGTTAGACTAGATGATCTTAGAGGTCTTTTCCAGTCTCAATGATTCTATGATTCTTTGATGTTACTGGGGAGATCCTCTGTCCTCCATGTGCACAATACCTGGTTTCTAGAACCATTGCATATTAATATATCCAAACAGTGTGAAACAGAAGAGACTCTTTCCCAGGATACGCTCCTGTGTAGTGACTGACAAACCCTAATTGCAATCCCTCCTGCAATCCCAGATAGAATTTGGCCACAGGACTTGTCAGTTTGAGATGGATATGCCATACAAAGCTGCTGCTGTGCCCATGATCTCCCATTTTGTGAATGTCACATGAGTCATTTTGACTCCAGCCTCTGTGCTAAATAAAAATTAGAGCATAATTATTTACTAGGCATCCTGTCAATTTTCTTAATTCACTTGGTACGCTGGTATGTAAGTTTTCTATTACAAATAAAATAGCTTTTTTATAGACTGAAAAGTTACTACAGATGCATTTTTTTCTTGTCTTGCCTACTACACAAACAGAACTGCTTTTTGCTTTTGAAGGCATCTGTAGTACAATTGGATGTGTCTAAAGCTGCCGTGTACAGAATGCATTTATTTCTGGAGGTATTTCTATGAAGCAACTTTCAGGATCAAAGCTCTGGTGGAGCACACCATAATAGCTGAGGGTTAAATGTGGCTCTTAGTGCACAAAATGTACTGTTCAGATGTTTCCATCACGCAGATTTTGGCAGCCAAGTTGCCATGTTAGAAAGCAGAAATTCATGCAGAGGCATGCTAATAAGGAGCCTATTTCAGCATTCAACTTTCAGCACATAGAACACATAGACAGCAGCAGATGAGAGTCAGGTCCCACTTCTGTGAACCTCTTACCTGACTCGCTTCATGCCTTATTCTATTCAAAGAGATTTTCACAGCATAAAACCCTCTTTAGAAAAAACCACGTGGTAGTTACAAATGTGCAATTATTACAAATACGCAACAAGTAAAAATTAAAGCAGCTAATGATGTGGCAATAACTTTTAGTTACAAGTAGAACAATGTGAAAGTAAGAGAGCTGAAATAAGTACCTTGCCCAGGAGCCAGAGGTATCCAAACTCCACTCAAGATGCAGCTCGTCTCTCTCAGAAGGACTGGAGCTGCTCGTAAAGGCAGTGAGGTATTTATAAGGGCAGAGACACACCTTCTGGGCTCCAGCAAGACTGTTTCAACACAATAGGATACCTCCGTGCCATGTTCCTTCACCTTTGACACACCCCCTTGGAGAAGTGCCAGGTCTTAGCACACAAAGCATCAGCTCTGGTGGGGTGACAAGGTGTGTGTGTATAAATTAGATGTTCCTTGGGCCAAGTTCTTCCCTCTTTATACACAGTGATAAGAACTTCCTTACATCGTGAGCTTCTCTAACAAAGCTTTTCCCAGCCATTGAGAGACATATCCTGCAAGTTGCTCTGCTACCCTGTGCAATTGACTTTGGGTCAGCATGCAGTGTCTCTCTGCAAAATGAAAATCATTCCACAGAGCACTTCACACCTACCTTCAGAAGATTTCATCACCTCCTGTCACAAATAAGTAAATTAATAGTGAAGAAGTGTTAGAGAACAGTTTAGAACCAAAATAAGTCATTGTACTGCATTAGGGACAGGATTCATCACTGGACTTCTCTCTTTCATTATCTTCAGTGATGGTCATAAGGATGAAGCTCAGAAACAAATTCATATAAATACATATATAAATGTGTATAAATATGCATTTGGAGCTGATAATTGACTTTGCTTAAAGAATAGACTGTAGTTGGTGCTTGTGTAGTGAGATTGCTTTTGTAGTGGGGTTGCTTCAGGAGAATTTGCTGGGTAGTATAAGTGTGACAATTGTTGTATGTGCTTAAGAAGTAGTTCTAAGACAAATGGTTGGGATACAAGAAGATGTGAAAGGAGATATCTTTTAAGACAGGCAGCTCTTCCTCCTCATCTCTCCCGTAGTATATTAATGGGATGTGACAGAGGGAAAAAGCTGTAAGAAAAGCATTGTCTGGACTGGTGATAAGGAGGCTGTTGACATTCTGTAAAAAAATCAGAAGCCAAAAAAGCCCAAATAAAATGGGTCATTCTGCAATGTGTGAGTGACAGAATGTGGGGAAGAGGACTCGAATATCCAAAGTACTGAGGATGTAATCTATGAGCCACAACTATCTGTTTAGCCATCCATGTTCAGCTCCCTGGGATGCTTCTGATCAAGCTGAGGCACCAGATCTGCCTTGTGTGTGCTTTTGGCTGGCATAACTTAGTATGGAACTATTTGCAACAGTCCACTAAAAGTGCAAGATGTATCCTTAGCACTGCCAAGGACTGATAAATGGGGTAGGAGTGACTCGGGGATCAGAAAATGTTTAATAGTTTGTCAGGCAGGGAATCTGAGAATGAGGATAATGAAAGAGAGATGTCCAGGAGGGATTGTCCTGCTCAGGAATCCCAAAGTGACACTGCACAATACAGACAGCAGTGTCTGCAGACTGTAGCTTGGATCCTTAAGCAGTGCAGTTGTGTTAGTATGGCCATGCATCCAAACTAATGAGCATCTCATCAGGGCTAATTACTTCGGCAACAGAGTCAAGCCAAAGTGGTTACATGGCCTCATGTTCTGGCTCTAATTCAGATACAACTTTATCACATTCCATTGCCTCATGTATGCACACTATAAATGGATTTTTAGGTGACAAATCAGGAAGTTGGTTTGGGCATATCACCAAAAATGAAACCACAAGCAAACCAATAAAACATTAACCTTTGAAACTTGCAATCTCCATGCCCTTATCAGCAAATCCATTTCTTTCAATGTCCCAATATGGTCTCCGTTTTTAACCTCTTTCTAGCTTTTTAATTTCTCTACTACCAGCCTTTCCTTCTTTTGTTTCTCCTTGCAAGAGAAGGAGAAGCCATGCAAACTAGAATCTATACTGGAGATATTCTTTCCATTTCTTCTGAAGATATTGCCTACCTTTACCTTTAAGAGCAGTATTGTAATTAGGACATCTCCAAAGTAATTGTCACAGCATTAACATAGCATCTTTATTTCCTAATCGATCATACCCAATCAGCATCTGTCAGTCAACAGCAACAAAAATGATACAAAAACTTGTTTATAATATGCTTTTCAAAGAAAGACTTTTTTTTTTCCCGCTCTTCCCTTCCCCATATTTTAAAATACACCTTCATCTTGCTCTTTGCTCAGTTGAAATGCTATTTGCCTGTAAACTGCCATCACAGCATTGCCATGGAACAAACGGTGCAGACTAATAGCTGAGAAACAATTTGATCCGTGCAGCATATGGTGAATTTGAGCAGCTAATTTGGCAAGATCAAATTTATGGGAATCTGCTTAGTTACTAAAATCAGAAGGAGACAAGCACAGAAAGATTTGGCAATACTAACGCATAAAAGTAATAATTGGAAAATACAAACATGGGTGCTCAAATCCCAGTGGGAGGAAAAACCTTAAAGCAGATGAATTCCTGCTACGTTTTGGATTGAAACTCGAGAAATCAGTGCTTCGTTTTCATTAGAGCTGACAGAATTAAATCTCTTTGGTATTTTTCTGCTGTTGATATGAAGGGGTTTTACGCATATTCCTGTCTGTAATTCACAGACTTGGAAGACATACAGTATTTTCTATATGCTCATATGCTACTCACTCATCTCTAGGTATTCTACATAAGAATTTGTTATTTTTTAAACATTAATTGCAAACAGCAATTAACAGTAAATTAAAACGGCACTGCTATTCCTCACAGAATAAAAAGCTACCTGAAAACAGAAATCAATGAGGTAATTCCCTTGACCACATACAGGTACATATAAGGTCTCCTCCCTGGAAGCATTAAAGGCCAGGCTGGATGGGACTTTGAGCAACCTGGTCTAGAGGGAGGTGACCCTGCCTATAGCAGGGGGGTTGGAAATAGACGATCTTAAGGGTCCCTTCCAACCCAAACCATTTTCTAGCTAAGATTATTATCTATTTGCCAGTCATAGATGTGGCACCAGGATGCTGTTCTCCATACCAATACTCTGGTGGAGCAAATTAAGGGCAGTGAACAGCTGCTGCACTTCAAATTAATGCCCCCGAGTGCCGCTCTGCAGCATTCAGGTAGTTCTGGAGACGAGGAGTGACTCAGTGCATAGGTATATTCCAAGGATATAACAGAAGGAACTTACTTTAATGGGACTCAAGGAACATCTTTGTCACAATTCAGTACATGGGCTTCCTTGAAGACTGTCACTGGCACAGTGTGCTTCACAGCAGTTCCCTATAGCATGTTGTAAGCTTTGGTAAAAGAACAGAATCAGGCACATATCTTATAAACCTCACATTAAAATTCTAAATAAATATTAGAAGTGCATATATATTTGCTGCATGAGCTGAAGAAGGAATGACATTAAGCACTCTATCATGGAATCACAGAATAGCTTGGGATGGAAGAGACCTGAAAGCCCATCCAGTTCTGATACCCTGCCATGTATAGGGCTGTTGCCCACCAGCTCAGGCTGCCCAGGGCCCATCCAGCCTGGCCTTGAACACCTCCAGGGATGGGGCATCCACAGCTTCTCTGGGCAGCCTGCTCCAATGCTTCACTACCCTCTGAGTAAAGAATTTCTTCCAAACATCTAACACAAATCTCTCCTTTTTTAGCTTAAAGTCATTCCCCCTTGTCCTGTCATTACCAGACTGTGTAAAAACTGGGTCTTCTTCCTGCTTGTAATCTGCCTTCAAGTGCTGGAAAGCTGCAATGAAATCTCCCTGGAGACCAGCTCCCTCAACCTGGAGAAGTGCTCCAGCCCACTCTATATGTGGTACTTTTTAAAAATTACCTGCCCTACTATGTGGATGATATTAGCTGTAGTTCCTTTCAGGTTTGTTGTTTTTTCTTTTTAAATATGACTAGTATTCAAGAGTTGAGTAAATAAATTCCATTAATATATGTAAATCAGACACTTGCGGTGTATAGGTACACACATTGTTAATATGTGATTCTTACTACAATTAAAGCAGACTTGTCTGTCTGTGCACAGTTTATTAACAAAATATAATCATGCTCAGTCTGCAGTCTGTATTTTGCTGAAAGTATGTGCTGAAAGACTCAGTTTGCTAACAGATGTGAGAGCCATACCCAAGTGCATATCCTATTTTGTGTGTCAGTGAGCTGCTTGCTGCTCTCTGGCTCTGCACTTCCATTCCTGGCTAAACAAACTCCAGGCAAAGAACCCGGGTGAAGAACACGCTGCCCAGAGAGCCACCATCCCTGGAGGAGTTCAAGAAAAGGGTGGATTTCACACTGCATGACATGGCCTGGTGCAGTCATAGGCATAGGTTGATGTTTGGACTAGATGATCTGAATGGTCTTTCCAACCTTAGTGATTCTAAGATTCTATGATTCTTACCCATAACTTTTTTTTTTTTTTTTTTTTTTTTTTTTTTTAATTCTGTCCATCCCTTATCTTCTAAAGCAAGTAAAACAACAGCCCTACCTGCTGAAGCCCTCTTACTATCACAGGAGCAGTGGCATCAATGCCAGCCTTTCTGTATCTCACCATGCATGCCCACACCCCCGAATAACCCAGTGCCTCTTGGCACAACTCCGAAAGAGGCTACTTCATTGCAAACATGGTGATGGCTTCAGGGCATCAAGGTCTGCTCAATACTTTTCAGCCACTTCTCAACAAGAGTTAAATTCATATTCATAACTATTAAAAAATGTCCAGATTCACACATCAGCTCAGCTTCAGTAGTGACGATTATTTCACAAAATGCCCCAAACTAAAAGCTGAACTGACAGAGCACCATCCAGGTGAAAAATGAGATCACAGTATTACCTGAAATCCAGGACGAAAACTCTAGCTCCAATGTGATGTAAAAAAGTGGCATTCCTTTATTCCTTATGATACATACCAGGTGACTTGACCCATCAAGTGCACACTCTCAGAGTTCAAGTGCTCCATTTAAACAGTTAAGACATACATATGCAATACATTTGCATATATATTAATTCTTTTCCAAAAACTCATTAATATGGGCTAATGTCCCTCTGGGCAAGTACAGCTGCATCTAAGCTGGTCGTATGACCATTTACTTTCTCCCCATTTTTCCATCATGAGCTTCGCCACAGAGATTTCAGCTGTTCTTTCCCAGTTTGGCAAATTCCCATTGCTTGTTGAGCCATAATGAGCCATCTCAGTGCACTCTAATCCAAAGCAATGTATGTGAAATCCAAAGAAAAAGTCCTTGCACCTGATGGATGCAAAGATAAAAGTAGTTATTTTGACACCAGTGCTCCTGTGAAGCAGAATCACTGAGAAAAACAAGGCTGTTCACATAGCAAGTAAAGTTAAAATTGAAAGTCCTGGGACTAGCACTCACTGATTTCTTTTGCTAAACTAAGATATTGGTCCTTAAACTGATAAACTAATCCCCATTGCTAAACCAGCCGATATCAGTGGACACAAATAAGGAATTAAAAAAACCTCAAGTGCCAGCTTTAGGCTAATCACAGAACAACAGAAACTGGGTGACAGTTGTGTATTAATAGTAAGATAATAAAAAGCAGAGCACCTTGCAACACTCAAAGGCAAGGTTCTTTTGTAGCAAACTCTGAGATCATGCCAAGGTTCTCATTTGCAGATGCTCAGATATTTCCATTAAGGAATAAATGCATGATGCACCAGTACGTGAAATGAACACTGCCCCTTTGTACTTCAGTGTGAATTCAGCAGTCCTTACTTGTAGGTTTATTCTTCGTTTTGATGCATGATGTGGGCAACATTTTTATTAGACCCCGTCCTGGTTCCCAGCTCACATGCAGCCATCAGCAGCGCTTCCCCCATCGCTGAGCTGCTCACCAAACACATACAGCTAGGGAAGGGTGAGGCTGTTTTCAGATCCGCAGAGAAATGCTGTATCTTTGTAGGCTACAATAGGTGTGTTTACAAAAACAGTCCATCCTTTTAATTAAACCAAGGAAACTCAAGACAAGGGTGGAACATGGCCATTATGAGTGTGTTTCTAAAACGATGAGGAAATATCTGTTGTTTCATTAGATTTCTCTGTTGTTTCGTTAGATTATGTGGAGGAAAATTCTGAGGACCATGGGAGATGGAGAGGTTTGCTGCCAAATGGGGCTGACAGTTTGGCCTTGGCAGGAGGAGGCTGCCTGAACTCAGGGAAAGTACAAGTTGGAAAGCCTGTTCTGTCTTATTTCATTGTGAAAGCTTGTTGAACTGAACTAAAAGGAAGTTTGTCTTCATTTTAAAGTAATTAAAAGACGAAGAAGATATAAAGAATTGCCTTTACTAGCTAAACTTGCTGATTACCCTAATCTATACAGGATATTAAATACTGATGCCAAGATAAAGATAATTGCTGCTATACAAGAGCTAATGAAAAACACATTGCGATCTGAGCAGATCCATGAGACTTTGATCCCTACATATTTGCATCTTATGGTGCTAAAGGGTCACCAAGCAGAGCTGGAATAGGTAGATGCAAATCCTCAAGCTCCTGGGCTGCTCTTTCTAAATGTGAGATATTCAAAGAGATTTAAAATGTTATTTCCTACCAAAAAAAAAAAAAAAAAAAAAAGAGTTTTTTCTTCTTCTTTAAAAATTAACTTTCATTAAATAAAAAATTTGATGAAAAAAAAAAGAAGAAAAATCATAAAAATGGAGGGATAATGTACAAAAATGTGTTTCATATTAATTTTTCCAATGCCAAAAAGAACTTAATCTCAAAACCTGATTCGTACATATCTTTATATAATTTCGGCTCTAATGAAAACGAACACTTCCATTGTCTCAATCATGGCGAGGGATTCTCCCAGCACAATCACCTCATTATCCTGTGGTTTTGTGTGAGAGAGCTGGCTGCTGGGTTTGCTAGCACAGCTTCACCATGCTTGGGGTGTGCTTAAGTTGCCTTGGCAGCCAGGGAACACTATTGACTACTTGCCATCTGAACTTTCCTCCCACAAGATTTTTATTGCTTTGAGCAATGCAAGAGCCTGTCTGTCTGACCAAAACAGCTTCAGAGATACAGTCAGACAAAAGATTGCTCTCCTAAGAGCCATAAAATGAGTAAAATAACAAAAAGATGCCATTTTAAATTACTGCCTGCCAACAGACTGGGGTCTGCTCAGAGTAATGGCGAGCCATGCATACCAATGAGAAGGAAGAATTGGATGAAACCATTACGCAGGTCTCACTGGGACAAAGGGACAGCTTTAGCTTTAGTGCTGCTTACCATAGCACTGAATTCAAAATTCCAACAACAAAAAAATTCTTTCAGCTGTCACGGATCCCTGATCTCTCTTTAAAGCATTGCAGGAAAATATTACCCATGTCCAGCTGAATGGTCAAAAAAAGTCTATTACACTAAAGTGATACAGGTAGAACAGCTAAAGGCAGCAGGGGAAAGAAATGAAATGCAATTTCTTAGAATGCTAATCCATCCTATCACAAAGGTAAAGCTTTTTCTCAGTAAGAATTCGAACTTTTTTTTTTCCTGGGGCATCTACAGCTATCAGCAGTCAATTAGTTCCTCTCCAGGTGGCACTCCTGTTCACTGATCCCGCACAGGTGAAGTGAAGCAAGGTCAGGGGAGGGCTGTGGTTTGGTTTGGAAGCACTTCAAATGTCGACCAGAGGAGTAGTGAAATTCCCTCACACCTTGGCTGGTTGTGGTAAGATACAGAATGAAAGGGAGGTAAAGGGAGGCTATGTATGGGCGAGGCTGTGGTCATTAGGAAGGTCTTTCTCAGATGCTTACCACTTCTTTGAGGCCATATCTGGGCTTCTGTAAGCCTCCTCTGATCTGAACTGATGCAATCAACAGAGCTTTTTTGTTGTTGTGTTTTTTTCTTTTTTTTTTTTTTCCTGAGAAATCAAATTCATTCAGAGCTCCTTTCCAATTTTTCCCTACTTCAGTCCTGGTCAGACAGCTAAAGCCTCAGCAGAGTGTTTCGCTGTCAGCGATGGCTCTGGGCTTTGTCTGCTCTTTGGGTCTCTTCTATCAGGCTTAAAGTTGTTCTCCGGATATATTAAGCTTTACCAGGAAATACACATGTGCATATACTCTGTTATATAATGTGTAGCACTGATTAGTTTTCTCCCTTTTATTGTAGTTCATTAACCTTAGTGGATTTATTTGTATTTTTTTTAATTTATTTATTTATTTATTTATTTTAAGTAAATGTTGTGCATGTATGTGTGGAGGGAGAGAAACAGAAGAACCTATGCTAACTCAGAAAGTATATTGCATGAACTGTTATGAGTTTATCAGTGACTGATAATTCTGTGGGTTTTAGCACTGGTTCCAAGTACAACAATAGGTTTCTAGCTCTGATAAGAAGTGTTTACTTCAAGTGCACCTTTTATAGCACCTGGGAAGCATAAATTATGAACTGTGTAAACTGCTCCTGCAGGAGTGTAACTCCAGGGTCTTGACAGTGTATGATACTGTGCTGGTCTAGCTGAGATGGGATTAATTTTTTGAAGCAACCTGTAAGTTTCACCAGGAGAGCCTTGGGTTGGATATTCAGAAAAATTACTTTTCAGAAAGAGTGGTGAGGCATTGAACAGGCTGCCCAGGGAGGTGATGGAGTCACTGTGCCTGGAGCTGGTTGAGAAAGGTGGAGATGTGGGACTGAGGGATGTGGTCAGTGGGCATGGTGGGGATGGGTTGGGGTTGGATTAAGTGATCTTAGCAGTCTTTTTCAGCCTTATTGATTCTGTGATATGGTGCTGTGTTTTACATTTGTGACCTGAATGATGCTGATAACAGAGCAATGTTTCAGCTGTTCCTGGTCAGGGTTTGCACAGTGCTAAGCTTTCTCTGTTTCTCACTCTGCCCTCACTGCAAGGAGCTGGGGGTGTAGAAGAAGCTGGGATGGGACACAGCTGCGACAAGTCAACCCTCACTGCCTCGTTGATATTCCATTCCATATAATGGCAAGTTCAGCCACGAAACTGTCAGCAGCCTTTCCAGAGAAGCTATTGCTTGGAGACTGGCTGAGCATCAGTTTGCCTGGGAAAGGTACAAGTGAATGTCTTGGTATTACTTGGTAGGAATGGACAAATCAAATTATATTTGAGATTTTCATGTTTCTTCGTACTGATTTGGATGTGTAGTGAATAGGAGCTATTAACAAACCAAAAGGTTTCTTTACCATTTTCCCAAGGTCCAGTGCAACTTGTTATGGTAGGAAAACCAGTAAGAACTCACAGCCCTCATCAGTTACGACAAACAATTACGGGGCTTGCTCAGTTAACCAGCGCAACACGACATCTCCGACGAGTCTGTTCTTTGAAAACTTACCTCATTCCTAACTCTACAGCTCCGCCATGTGGAGACCATCAGTAGGTAAGAGATGAATGCCTTGAACAAATAAGGTTTAATATATATATATATATATATATTTTTTTTTTTAAAGGGGGGGTTTCAGAGGATTAGCTGTGTTCTAAATAGCTAGAACCCTTTTTTTCTTTCAGAGGAATTCAACCCTATTAGGCCAGGCTGACGTGAAGCCATTTTGTGAAAAGAGGTGGAAAGCAGCGCACAACATCAGAATGCCATTGCTGATGCTGTGGTGTTACAATTCCAATTCTAATGAAAATTACCCTTTTCCTACCGATCATCTACCTCTTTTTTAATAATAGTAATTTTAATTAGAATTGTAACACCACAGCATTAGCAATGGTACTGGAACAAAAGTGAGAGTGCATCCAGGCTTCTTTCACTCCCATGTTTGGTTAAAATCAAGAATAAAAGTAGTAAGATTCAGGCAATTTCACGCTGGCAGAATAAAATGAAGTTTTAAAGATGGAAAAAGAAAAATTAAAAAACTATCTCACAAAATCCTAGCTAACCCAGACCAATTTACTATTTGTACAAAGATTTTTTTTTTTTTTTTGGTACAAAAACACAGACTAGGTTTAAAATATTATTTTTGTTTCTCTCTTTATCAATTCTTACCTCCTTCCTCTGAATCAATACATATAAGGCATTGAACTGAGAGAACCAAAGAGTAATTATAAATATTTAATTAAAAATATAAACATAACTATACCAGAGAAACACTGTTGCATTCAGATGGGAAATTTACATTAAACTGTGCTGACAGACATCACAAGCCTGAATTCACTGGGCACACTGTATACATTAATCTGTTCTTAGCAGTGGCTGTTTCTCATTTTGAGGAATTAATGAGATGCAGATGGACAGATAAGCATGGAGACAACATTATGAACAGCAAGAAAGATCTGGAACCTGCAGAGCAGTATTTCATTATTATATCTGTTGGATTAGACGACCTTAGTGGTCTTTTCCAACCTCAGTGATTTCTATGATTCTATCAAATGTACATAACCTATGGATCACAAAAACAGTATAACTGTGGATGTTTATTCATTTTCAGAGTGCTCAGAACAGCAGCAAAGCGGTGGAAACGTAACACAGACAATAGGAATGACATTTCCAGGGCAGCACTGAAGGAGGATATCTGATGGAAGTGCTGCTCTATCTCAGTTGGACTGTCTGCCCAGCTCAGTGCCTCGCCAATGCCTGACGCTCAGAGAATGCCTCAGAAGATCCAAGTGGAAGTGCAACATGCTAAAGTGAGGAAATCCATACCCCAGCTCAATTACAGCTTAGAATTTGATTGTTTGTTTTTCTCCTAAGGTCCCACTGGCAAAAACTGGATCCAGGTTGAAAGTGATGGCTAAACTGCCTCTGAGCAACCCATACCAGCTCCTGTCTGAGCATCTGCTGTCAGAGGCCCCTTACGTTCTGTTTCCTACCTTTTAAAGGTGGGTATGTCAAAGAGATGTGAGAAAGTTAACCTCCTATTTCCTTTCTTTCTTAATATCCTCAAATTGTTCAAGTAGAAGGTAAGGCAAAAATAAGGTATTGCAATTTTAAACTATTTATAGTATTTGAAGTTAGTATTTGAGTTGAGCTCAGTATTCCGTTGTTGTTTCCTTTCCCAAGTCCACAAGCTGCCAAGTGATGCGCTTAGATGTAGGTTCTCTGAAAATAGTGTCTCCTATTTATTTCCATGGGAACCACTGCAGATAGAAAGAGCTCTAACACTATAACTAACACAGTATAACACTATTTGATAGAGCAAATTCGCAGGTACAAGTTTAATGTGAGAATCCAGTTTGTGTTTGCAGCCTGGGAAGGTTATCCGATGCCCACACAATTGCACAGGAGACCAGTCAGTGTTGGAAGAGAACAGGAAGAAAGCACAGAGCAGGGTTTCTACATCTGTGTGCAGAAAACTTTACCAAAGAAGCTGGTAACAGCTTTTAGGTGCCTCAGAGAGCACAGGGAAGCTTAGGTGTTAAGCACCTGCTCTTGGGCAAAAAGCTGCATGGCCTCTATGCGGGTCTCTGTGTAAACTCTGTGGCAAGCTGGGATCAGCTCAGTACCTGGATGATGGTGCTGTGTGGGCTGCATCTGCTCTGAAAGCAGGGCGAGAGGACTGAGTGGCCAGCAGCACTGGGCTGCTTTGGCAGAGGATGCTGTGAGGTTGAGCCTGAGTTCTGCTAACCACTTCTTTCAGCACAAAGTTCCTAGCCTACTTCAGTTTCTAGAATTCTCAGCTTTATTGCCACCACCTTTGTGGGGAGAGCCTCCTCACGCACCGTGTGGACCAGTAAGACAAATAAAGGGGGTAACAAATTTCACAATTTGCACCTTAATTTTTACAGGTAGCAGCAGCAGTGACTGAGTACTGCAGTTACTTTCTCCCGGCAGCCAGCAGACCTAAAAGGCCGTCTGTTTTCTCTCCTGACTACAATCATTGTAAGCCTGGAGGTGCTGGAGGCACACCGCAGCACAGACACCTATGGTGAGGAGGCTGTGCAAACACCTTCCTAACATGTTGGGGAGAGGGAAGCAGGGTGGGAAACTGAACTTCCGCTCTAACTCAGACTCCAGCTTCACTTTTTTTCTAGCTCCTAGATTTACTGAAATACAGCTATCCTAAAAATTCAGCGGCTGGCCTCATGCCAGGTATTTATACCTTCAACTTTGTACGTGAGATGTGAAAAAGTAAATTCTCAGAATGACCGATACGTGCCCATGAGGTAGTGTCTTAATGCAGATAGGATGAGTGGTAACGGCTTTAAGTTGTGCCAGGGGAGCTTCAGGTAGGATATTAGGAGAAAGTTCTTCTCAAAAAGAGTGGTGATGCATTGGCACAGGCTCCCCAGGGGTTGGTGCAGTCACTGTCCCTGGGGACAGTTCAAGAAACACATAGGTGTGGTACTGAGGGATGTGGTCAGTGATACGGCAGTGATGGGCGGGCAGTTGGACTAGATGATGTTAGTGGTCTTTTCCTATTGTAACGGTTCTATGATCAATCTGAACGCATCTGTTCTGCTTTATCTCCTCATTCATGTTTTTATCGCATCACATGCTTTTTGTCATTTTAAAGTCATCTGTGAAGTCTGGTCGGAGCAATCCTCTTGTTTTTAAGGGCTGAGGAAGCCAAAAGAAATCTGTCTTTGTGCATCTGACTCGTCTTTGGAGAAAAAGGGAGAGATTGGAAGAAGTAAAAGCAAGAGGAACAAAAACAATGCTGAAGTTCCTAAAACAAACAAACAACAAAAAAAAACCAGGTATGTCAACAGGCAATTTTGGGAGATCTTAGTATGCTTCTTTGTCGTCTTTTCATGCGAGATCTTTTTTCCTTAAAATCCATGCCCTGTCAACTAAGGCACTTATTGAAAAATCAAGAATGCAAAATGTAAGATTGCAAATCATGCAAGAATGACCAAGGCAAGCAGAACTCAACAATTCTCTCAGAAAACACCAGAGTGCACTACTGCTTAGTTGGGATAATCTGAAGGCAGACAGAGCAACTTTATTGAGGAGTGTGTCTACTTCAGCACAAAAGGCCTATAGATTGCAAACGGTGATTTCCTTATGTTCAGACACTTGACTTTTTTGGCAAACAGGTTCCTTAATACCTGAATCCTTTGTTAATTGTTTCCAGTGTCAAAATTAGGCAAAATAAAAATACATACCAAAAGGTGGAAGCACCACACATGAAGTTTTGTAAGATAGTAACAGTATCATACAATTTTAGAAAGTAGTAATTCAGAAAATCCTGTTGTTTGACTTAGAGTAATTAGTACAATGGATCCAAGAGGATTACTTTTTTTAAGGAGACATGGATGCTAACAGAGGTATACGGAACTTTTAAGGTGTTTTTTTTTTTTTTTGTATTTTCACTGTGAATTTACAGAGTCACTCAGAGCAGAAGGCTTCTGAAGAGTCCAAACTTGTGCTCAAAGCAGGGTCATAGTGAATTCATATGCTGCAGCTCTCATGGTTGTTCACACAGTGACCACCTTTCTGCATGCCAAGGCAGAACTTTGCTTCTAAGCATTTATGATTATGACACCACCATCTCTACCATCACACAGGTCAGGGGAGAGCATAGCTGTATATTCTCTTCAGCCTCCTCACAATTGCTGGGGGGCTGCTGTTAGGTCTCCTGAAAGCCTTGCCTTCTCCAAGCTAATCCATCCCCCATTCCCTCAGCCCTTCCTCACAGGAGCATGCCTCAACCCCAACCATCTTGATGGCTCTTCCTTAGACTCGCTCTAGTTTATTATCATCTCTCTTGAATCTTAACTTCACGTGCTAAATGCACGTCTTTTTGCACAAAAGTTCTCCAAACATGTCTTTGTTCTTCTGGAAGCTTACCTTGTTGAAGCAGCAAGTACTCATGCTTCTGTCTGAGCCTATATGTGAGGACTTGAGGCAGGTGCACTACACTACCCCACGTCACAGCAGAAGTTGTCCTTAATGTTAGGAGTCTTCCTGGCTGCAGGAATCCAGACGAATATTTCAGCGTGCAGCTCCTCTGTCAAGAAAATAAAGACAAACTGCATCTCCACTCGAGCAAACTTCCTTTGGTACTCGCTATGGGGAGTAACAGGTTAACCTAAAATGAATAAAACAGCAGGTTTCATTCATTTATAAAGTACTTGAAAAGTGTGCTGAGCTCACCACAAACACGTCTCAATTCATCCTTTCATTAATGAATAGCACTTTCATACAAAATGGTAAACTGAAACATTGTGATTAAATTTCTAGTGCTGAACACAGGTAAGTGGCAATGTGGCCAATACAATCACAGCACTGTTAGGCTAAGGTGGGGTATTTCACTTAACATCCCTTTTGGTGGCAACATCATTATAACTAGCTGGCTTGCTGAGGGTGCATAGCATTGCCCAATCAAACATAATGCAAGTGCTCCCTCACCTTGGTGCTAAAACCTGTACCTTTCTATTTAATACAGTGCTTAATCGTGCATTTTGGATCTTGCAGAAAACATCTGATGACTGAGGAGCTTTTGGTACGAGAACTAATTTCCACTTCAATGATGAAGCTTCGTGTGGCCACTGTGGGCAACACAACAGCAAGCGCACACAGCTCTGCTCTGCTGAAATGAGGTATGAGTTCCCAGGGGAAAAAATGCTCTACAGACATGATGTTTGGCCTCTACTAACTAGAATTAGTGATGGCCATGTGTTTTGTATCAGGAATTAGGTAAAGCTTTGCTCTGCTGCTTTTGGTGTTCAATGCGAGAGCCTAACAAGGGTAACAGAAACTACAAAATGAAGACTAATCTGGTTAGATTCAGGGGTGACAAAAACATATGCTCGCTTGAGGTCAAGTTTGTCAGAACTCAAGCTTATATGTAAAATAGAAAAAACAAAGCAAAACATTCAGTGATTGGGCAGGCAAGCCCTGGAATCAAAGATTGTGAGGCAAGAATTGCAAATCTGTGAGTAAAGATGGAATAAGTAATTAACTATGCATTGCAGAAACTGTTTAATTGCAAATATATACTACTACCAGTGTCTGTGGTAGCAGGTTTTTTCATTTATTTACATCCTGGCTGAGAAAGCTCACTTAGAAGATAAGATAAAAGAGCATAAATGTTTTGTAAATTCTGCTAATAGGCTGTTAGCTCTTTATGTTTTGATGGGGTTTGTGCAGGGGATATTTACTTACATAAGCACAGACACATGAGTTACCTTCCAGAATACTGACTGAACTAAGTGTTATATTACTACTCACAGATCCTGGCAACACAAAACTTTACAGATGCATCAGTGATGCACTTCTAATCTGCTCTGTTTAGAACTGCGCTCTTGCAATATTCCTCCATTTCTTCAATGTCTTTCCTGTTAGCTGAAACTTATTGCAATATAAATGTAATGATGTTGAAAATATTAGTGAAAACATGTTAACAGTGGAAAAGCAATTTACTTCTGTAACTTCTCTCATACATTCTGCCAAAAATCTTTTAAGAAAGATGTGCCAAGTATCACAACCTTACACAAGTACCATCATTTATTCAAGATTATAAGAAAGCACATGAGACATGTTTCCAAAATCATTAATTTTATTGTTTGCCTTAACTGTAGCATCATGTACAGCCCTCATCTCTAGCACAGCAAAGCAGCTCAGCATGCACAAAGCCTTATTCAAGACCAGCAGAAGTGGAACCTCAGTTATATAATGCAGTACATGCAGGAGTTGGTTTATTATCATATCCAAGTACAGTTACTCTGATTCTTGCTTCTTTCAGGGCTGTTGAAAAGTTTCATTTTAGGAGTGCAAAGAGAAAATAGCTATAACTTTTATAGAGATGACTCATGTTTAAACCCAAATTCTTAAGTCTCAGTTATTAAACTACAGCAGGGACCCTTCTTCAGTTGTGAAAAAAACTGCAAAACAAAGAGAACAAAAGAAAAAAATTAGTTGGTTGTATGAAGTACAACTAAGAACATCAGCGGACTAAGCCCTGGCTCGTGCTAAGTATACTCCCATTTCTGTCAAAAGTTTTTCAGGTTTACTTGCCAGCTCCTGGCAGTCTCTCTAAGGTGAAATGTAAGTGGCAATAAAGCCAATTACTTCTGGAGGGCTTTGCCACTGTGTAGCCTGGCTGAAAACTTGAGACTTATTAGAGGAGTCTGCATGGGATAACTGTGTGGCTACAGAAACAGACACAGTTTTGGTTTTATTAATGTCTGCAAGTTGATTATGAATTGCTTTTAAAATCTAAATGGTTAACTACTAAGCAGCAGTTCTGATAAACAAGCTTTATTCTTCCAAATTCTGAATATAATTATCTGAATTGCACTCTTCACATGCATCTGTTGTATTTATTATTTACCACATTCCATTGGCTTAAATCCAAAAATCAGCACAAGAGGGAGGAAAAGACAGAAGGGAGAAACAAGCCCAATTCAAACAGCTAGAATTGAAATACTATAGGATTCAGACATACATTCTAAGAGGCAGCAACGTACAAGTGATGTTCAAAATAACACTAATTTGTTATCAACAGATGGAACAATTATCTCAGTATGTACTAAAGACTCAGACTTAGTCTGTCAGGGAGTCCTGAGCTACCAGACACTCGGGAGTTGAGGTTCTGCAAATCCTCAGAAGCTACAGTACAAATTTCCAACATTAGCTTTGTTAGTGATCTTGGAACACCCCTGTTCATGCCCCTGAAAGATCCCCAACATTAAAATAAATAGAATTACAGCAGGGTTATTCTTAGATACATCTTACTGTGCTGCAAGATGGAGCTTTACCTGAAGTAAATCCTTAGCCTCTAAAGAAGCCAATAATGTAGGAGCAGAACTCGTGCAGGGATTCCCAGCAATGTTCCCGTGCCAATTTCATTGCTTCGGTTTCATTTTCAGAACCTTGACCAGAGTGGGTTGGTTTTATACGAGGTAACATTGCAGGTTTCCCTGTTTTCTTAACAGAGCTCTTCCCAGCTCCTCTCACAGAAGCTGAAGTTTTCTGGGATGATTTGTCCCGATTTGCTAAATCTTCCGGCTCTACGCCAGCAGCTACTTGCTTCATGAGAGCATCCACAGGAGCCTTTTGGCACATGCTGGCCTTCAACATTTGTGTAGATTCGCAGGCATGAGGGAGCTTTCTGAGTTCCATGACGATCTGATTCCAGTACATCTTTGGATTGTTTCGGAAAGGACTACAGAGCAACGGCATGCCAGTGTATTCACACCAGTAGGACTTGCCTTGGCCTTTGCATTCAATTCTTGCTTTCATCTCTTCATCCCCACTTATGCTCATTGTACAGACGTCTTTGTTTTTAGTCCGAAAATTGATTTCTTCACCATTGCTTCTTTTCTTTGGTTTCAGCTTTTGTCCCAATCCTCCCATGCCACAGATCACTACCAGGAAAAGAAGAGCAACTCTCTTCATGGCAAGAGGAACTGACTGCGATCTTTCAGCAAAATGATCTGAAAAAGTGGAAGTAGTAAGTACCCAGCTGCTCTCAATTTAAAGGTTTGGTGCACAAAGAAGCCTCTTTCCAGCTACATGTGGGATGGATGTAATTTTTTTTATATTTATTTAAATAATAAATCACCCTTCAGTAGGCATGCACCCGTAATTTATAGCCTGAGGAAGTGTCGAATAAGCTGTGAACTCTCATGAAGGTAACAAGACAAATCTTGTAAATGCAGTGAAATACAGAACGATAGTTGTATAACTGAGAAGCACATTCCTATCCAGAATGAACATGTCATATTTGATTTTGAACAGGACTTTTCCATTCTCCAGCTGCTTTACAGCTTTCTTCAAGACTGAACTTGTAATGCAATTCAAAAGTAAAAAAAGATAAAAGTGCCAAAACAATCTATGCAGCTACCTCTGGATGATTATGTACATGTGAATCTAATGAGACTCAACAAGGCCAAGTGTAAGGTGTTGCACTTGGGTTGGGGCCATTCCAGATATGTCTACAGACTGGGAGAAGAACTCACTGAGAGCAGCCCTGCTCAGAGACTTGGGGGTCTTGATGGCCAAAAGTTGGACCTGAGCCAGCAAAGTGCACTTGTAGCCCAGAAGGCCAAAGTATCTTGGGCTGCATCAGTAGAAGCATAGCCAGCTTCAGGGCTTGCCTCCCTCTGCTCTGCCCTCGTGAGACCCCAAGTGCGGTATTGTGTCCAGGCCTGCGGCCTCTGGCACAAGAAGGACACAGTGTTGTTGGACCAGGTCCAAAGGATGCTCAGAGGGTTGGAGAACATCTCCTATGAAGAAAGGCTGAGATAGTTGGGCTTGTGCAGCCTGGAAAGAGAGAGCTCCAGTGAGACCTCATTGTGGCCTTCTAGTACATGAAGGGAGCTTATCAATTGGAGAGAGACTGACTTTTTATTGTGCAGATAGTGAAAGGACAAGGGGGAACAGATATTTCTATTAGATGTTAGGAGGAAATTTTTTATTTAGAGGGTGGTGAGGTACTGGAGCAGGCTACCCAAAAAGTTGTGAATGCCCCATCCCTGAAGGTGTTCAAGACCAGGCTGGATGGGACCCTGGGCAGCCTGAGCTGGTGGGTGGTAATGAGCCCAAGGCAGGGGGGCTGGAATTAAATCATCTTTGAGGTCCATTCCAACCCCAGCCATTCTGTGATTCTATGAGTATTTGCGGGACAAGTAGGTATCCCCCACAACTGATTAACTTGAGTCCTTACATCTCTGCATAAATCACATCATTTGTGGAAGGCAGAAGCTCCCTCACACAGGGTCAATGATGTTCTTTCACTCCTTCCTGCTCCTGTCCTTGGTCTTCTTTCTTACATAGATAAAGTCTTCACAGAAAGTAAAATGCACAGCAAAAATTTGTTATTGAGGTAAAAATCTTAAAAAATTATTCATTTTTTTTAACTTACTGCAAATATTCTGAAACAGGTTTATATGACAAAACAATCAAGAATCAAACAGCAGCTAGTTAAGCAAGTTATTTTTTATTTAAATGAACTGGGAACATCTTCTCAAATTAAAAATAGAAGCTTTTAAAAATCTACAGTTCTGAACATTACATATACACATTATGCTACATACTGTCAATTAGAAATGCTTCAATTTATGACCTAAAAATAAAAAAATAAGGTTATTGCAGATTAAAGATTGGTATGACTTGTCAGCATTTTTTTAATAGTTATTTGAATGATTTCAAGATTATACATACTTCAAGCCAGTGAATACTGACCTATTAAGAGACACTATTTGAGATCAGTATGCCCAATTATTTCACACACTGTAAAGTTTTACACTAGTAAGATAAACACTTGTGGCCCTTTTGATGAATTCTTCTGTTAACTAATTCAGCAACACACTCATATGCCTAAATTCAAGGCAATAAGTCTAACAGTAGAAACATTAACTCCTGTTCTAAATGCCTGAACTTCAACATTGGAAATCATATTTTGAAATTGTGAGACAAAATTACTATCACTGACCTCTGAAAGAGGTACAGTTGAACAGTGATGCTATTAAGGACGTTAAAGAATTGGGTACAGATGAGGAAAAGGGAGACAGGATGTAAAGCATTCTAAAAATCACCAGCATTATGACGTCTTTCATGCTCTTTTTGAATACTACTGAACTTCAGAAAGCTTAGCTTTTTGCTGCATGAAGCATTACACACATTCCCAGCCCTCCCACCCAAATACAGTTTCAAACCAAACGTCTCCCTTTTAGGTCTATACTGCAAAAATCACTAAACATTAAATAATAATTAAAAAAAAAAGGGAGAAAACAGAAATGCAACTGACCTTTTCAGAGACACAAAGAGACACTGTGCATCCCATTACACACTTAAAATTTAGTCCAAAGTGGTCATTCAAGAGCACCAATAGCAACACTGATCATGCTGGTAAATTCATTTGTGAAACATACTATACAATATTAAAATCTTAACTAAACACTTAGATGTTTTAAGAAAAACATATATACAAAAGTCTCTGTATACAAAATGTATTTTTATGTAAACGTGTCTGTACCGTATTTAACACATCTCAACAATTTAAGATAAGAATTTGACCAGCTGTCAGAAAACTGCTAAGCAAAGTCAGTTAATCTAATTAATTCATATCCTGTGATGTAAGATAGAAAGCTATATGTAAAAAAAGTAAAAAAAAAAAAAAAAAAAAAAAAAGATAATAATAATTCAAGCCTTGAACAGTGGTATTTGAGAGGCAGTGCCCTGGTCACAAAATATCCTGTACAGTAGCTTATGGCATAAAAATCAATAGTACATTTGTGATTTACAGTACAGGTCACACAAAACAAGTGGCTCAGTATTTTGAAGATAGATGATTGCAAATGCCAGTGCACGTGGAAGAATATCAATATCTTCCCGTAGAAGAATCTTGAGCCTCATTTCTATAGCCTGCAAATAACCACAAATACAATTCAGGAAAATTTGACAGACAGAATCATACTGTAATTCAAAAAGAATGAAGGCACAGATTTTCATATGGACATGAATATGGTTCAGCAGTTTTTGAAAAATTATTTTTAACTTGCAGCATTCACACTAAAGAAAACAGAAGAGTTCTCATAAAAAATACGAAAGCAGTAGTAGGTCTAGAATTCACTCTAAAAGCTTTCTGCTTACCCCTTTATGATTCCAGTTTCTGTTACCACTGTTCCACAGAGCTACACAAGAAAACAAACAAACACAAATCAAACCCATAAATTTCTCTTGTCCACAAACAGTATAACAGAAGTACCATGTCTGGCTGTAAAGTGAGACAGGCTCAGTTGGCACAGAACAATCACAGATTTAACCATTTATTGAAGAGAAAACAGATTTATGGTTTTCTCCATCAACCTTTCCTGTTATTACATTTATTTTAGGATGAAGAGAAGTGCTTTCATTACCAATTCAACACCACTGACTTTCTCTGAAGAGACCAATCCAGCCTCGAATTCTGCTCTCACAAAAATGGTGCCTGAATTTGAGGATATTTATATCTTTCACAAAGATATCTATGTGAGACAAACATATATCATATGGATCTCAATCTTGTATTTTACATATCCCTTCTATGAAGAAAGATATTTATATCTTTCCAGCAAACCAATCCAGTTGATTTCCAAGGACAAAATCTACTTTTAGGATTGTTCACATCTGCAAAAGTACCGGTGTACATAGATTTTATCAAATTCATCTTTCCCAGAGTGTCTCAAATCATTTGCAGAAACTGAGAAAAAGCAAGGACAGCATAAAGGCAAATGGTTTGCTCAAACAAAAAGGAAGAACAAGACTCCTCTCTCTCTTGTATGGGAACCGTGGACTGAGAAACAAAAAGCACGTATCTAATACAAGCAGTCATTTTTCAAATGGTCTGAGTTAAAGCATCAGAAGAAAGTACTGCTTCAAACTCAATTCTTACACTGTATAATGGAAGCCACCTTTGAATAACTCTATTAAAATTTAGTAAAAGGAAGACAGAATTGAACTAGTGGGTTTAAAAGATTAATTTATGTTAATATTCAGCTTATTCAAGGACACTGTCTTAAACTATTCATCAATCACTGAAATATCATGAAATATTGTGCTCTAAACTCCAAGGTTATTAACAGTCATGTTAAAGATTCAAAGATCAGAAAGGGACTTCTAAAGCCTGAGCAATTATTAGTTTCCTCTTATGTAAAATATCAAAAGTCTTAAAATGGAGTTCTTAGATGTGCCAGTAGAGATTAGTTTTTAATTAGACGCTGTGTAGGTTTATTTAGGGAGTCCTTAAAGTACAGTACAGGCTATGACAATCCGGAACATTAAAATCACTATAAACAGTTGTTATATAAAAATACATCCACACAAGTTAATGTGGAATCGAAATTTGGTCACTAAATAATTACTGCAGAATACAGTTCTAATAAACAATAATATACAACTGATGCAGACATAAAATTTGGCAAGGCTTCCAAACCATCCCCTTTTTTAACCATTACTAAAAGAACAAAGCTATCTGATTTGTCTGCCAACACTCAACCTACATTTTCAATCACAGTGTTGTAAATTAAGGCACAGCGAGCTATAGATTTTAATCATAGATTAGATCCTTCCTTAAGCAAATTGGGTATCTTGCAAACCCTAATATTAAAGTTGTGGGATGCCCTATGTTATCTGTACAGGAATGGTGCATCTCACAACTGGTTAAGGTTTTAAAGCACCAGCGTTGCAGAGCCAGCAGAGAACCCAAATCTCCTGCCTTTTAAATATAACTTGAATTTCTTGTTTTGTGAAGTCACACTAGTTCTACCCATGCAGAAACATCCATTTTATCTGCTCGTGTCTTCTGCATATCCTGCATCATCTGCTTTTTGCACAGCAAAAGCTCTTTACCACATCATCTAAAAAACTGTAACATAAGTACGCTTATTCTGGTGACAGAGCAAATGAGCAATTAAACATTATGTTTATCTGCAGGGTCTCTACTGCTCCTCATTAGAATTTTGAATGATCAGGAGAAAAAGCTGATTTTATAAAATCTGGCTTTGTGTTCCATGCATTGCAGAGGAAGAATATGTGAAATTAATCAGTTTGTAAATTTGCACCCGTTTCTGTCGAAGGTAATATATACAAAGATGTATTTGCTACAGATCTTGTAAGAAGATTAAAAAAAAGACTCTGAAGCAAGAATGCATCCTGCCCTACCCACTCTATATTCCTACTGAAGTATTTTAATACACTTACTAATTTAAGACCACCCTCTATACTAGATACCTAATTATATGGACTTATTTAAGTTCAAATGTAGGCAACTCATTTGTTAAATCACTGGAAATCATTACAAAATCTGCTGTTGCTTCCAGAATATTTGAGAAATATAAATCATATAGCATTTTTTATAGAGAATAACCATGCAAAAACATAAGTAGAGAACTAAGTGATTCACTTGAAAACATGCAGAAAATTGGAGAGGCGATTAATACAGTAGATTAGGACACATGGAAACATGCAGTTTCAGACTTGGTTTACCTTGTAATAACAGGATTGTGTATACCATATAAATGCTCTTTATGATAACCATTATTACCATTTTCCATACTGTAATAAAATAAATACACCAAGAAAAAACATGTTAACTATAAGATGCACTATGTACAGTATGGCTTCCAAGACATGTAAATGGATGATGGTATTATATGCAAAGGTAAACTGTTTATGTACAATAAAAGGTATCTTTTCTTTTGTAACATTCAGGAGTATACAGTAACTATAATCTTAATATTCTCCAAAAATTAATTATTAAGATATTTCTGTAGACTTGGATAGTCTAATGTAAAGTCTGGTGAAACAGACTTTGTTACTTCTGTTGAAGTAACAAGTTAAAAGAAAAATATAAACCCTCCCACCTGCATAAAGTAATTTTACCAAATACCAACAAAAATGTCTTACTTTTCCAAGGGTATAGTTTCAACACTAAAAAACACAAAAAAGGAGTCGTTAACTAGACAACAAAATAAGTAAATAATTTTAGCTGTACATGCCTGTTTCTGCTCTACTGACTTCTGAATGTGAAATGAAAAATGATCAGTGTGAAACTGGAGGGATGCAGTGCACAGGCTAACTGAACAACGAGCAAAACAAAGAGCAGAAAAGAAAACAGTAAAAACAAAACTGATTGGAAAATATGTAAGAACAGTTATCATAAAGTAAAATGCCAAGTCCCTGAGACAGAGGAACTGCAAGTGAAAAAGGAAAGACTAGTTAGGAATAACTAAGACAATAAGGAAGTAAATAGTTAATTCAAGATTACAAAGGAGGTATAATTCATATTAAAGGTAACTTAGCAAAGCTAATCATCTCTACACTAGCAGATATTTATATAAAGACTGTACATAAAGCTACGAAGACTCATTCTGAAGTAAGTTTCTCATAGTCAGAGCTGGCAATATCTACAGTCATGACAAGTTGAGTTTATCAAAGTCCGTCAGCATGAAGCACTTTGCAGGCACCAACCCAAGCCTGCGGTATTTCACAAGCACGTGCAGTTCTGTCTGACAGCACAGCTTAATGATTATTAGCACCTTCATGTGAAACACCAGAAAAAATATTTAAACCCATGTGCCATTTAGCTGGCTTAGAAGCATATACTTACTCATCATACACATCCTCTGTATCCATTCTACGATAGTATTTGGAGAGTTTCACAGCAAAAATTATGGCAGGAATTAAAAATATTGAAGAGCCTCCCAAACCAAACCAGAAGGTATTCTGAAACAAAACAAAATCCCAGATAAAAAGATTGCAGAGAACGGCTACTCAGAGAACACAGCAGAAATTATTGCCTGTGCCTGTGCGCTCTCTGAGGCTCCCTACACTAGTGTGGAACAGGGCACGTTAAGCACTTCCACAGGAAATGTGAACTAAAGCATGAACAGCACTATCTTACAAATGTGGCCAAAAAGAACACTGTCCAAAGATGCTCAAATTCATACAGGCATAGTGTCCTAAGCAGTAATTTCAATGCAATCAGCACTGAGCTATAAAGTGATTTTGTCTCTCTGCATTAATTTGCAGCCACATTTTTTCTTGCTGAAGTTATTATCTGTGATTCTTTAAAAACCGGAGCTTCCAGCACTTTCTCAAGGTGCTGAACTCAACTTGCTAGCTGAAGCATGCTTACAAAACTTATCACACAGGCGAGGTGAGTTACTATCTGATGTTAGAATCATGATTTTTCAAATTTGATTTGAAATAGCTGGAGGCATTTTGACCTATATGTGACTCAGCTAAGTTCTATCACCGTGAAAACTGTAATCCATTTACCACTGGATGGCTAGCTGCTACCCCAAGAACAGAAGCTCTGTAACTTACGAGTGATCCATCTGGCAGAAGATTTCATAATAAACAATTATCAGGGTTAGAGTAGCTTTGATTATTTGCATACATTTATTCTGTTATTATGATTATTACTTGGCCAAAATTGTGATACAACAAAATAATAGCTAGGAAATGTTTTAGGTGGTTCCTATACATTACTTGTTGTTGTTGCTTATTCTGTTCTTATTATATGCTTCTCTTTTGCAAGATGAAAAAGCCAACACTGGCCTTGCATACTGCTAAAAGTCATGCTCTAAGTCTACATTGTACAGGAATGATTCAATATCAGTCTGTTGCAAGTCATGTGATAAAAAAAAATCCTTTTGTTTATTTACAGTTCAAATTTGAATAAATTTAGTAAAATAGTTAATTTTACAGCATTCTTTCTACTTAAATCCTAATTTTAATGAAAACATAAATCAAGTCCAGCGTTGGTTGGTTGATCCAGATTGGAATGTTCTTTTCTTGAATAACATTGGATGTGATCCTTTATCATCATACTTAAAATGGTCTAGATGAAATAATCAAATGTAGATTTATGTTCAAAGACTTTTCCACTTGGTGTCCTGATTTTGAGTAACAAAAAAGATTTCTTACCACAGAATCAGTTACATAGCTGCATAAAAATATATCCACTGCTGTATCTATCACATTGGCAATTGGCTTGCATGCTGCTACCTCCATGGCAATCTGAAAGACAGACATTAAAGAAAACAGTTTGAGGTACATAACAGACTAAAAGAAGAATCTCACATCTTGCTTACAGCTACAGTTACTGTTTACTATATTGTTGTCTCACTCTCTCTAAATTTAGAATAAATTCCAGTGGGATATGCTATCTACTGAATTTATAAATCTTTAAAACATCAGCTCAATTTCTCAAAGACTGAAGCTGAAGAAAGAAAAATAAAGATGCTAATGATATGATATTAATTTGAACTAAGCAGGGTCAAGCTCAGTACATTAGCACCAAGAGTAGACTGCAGGCTAGCCCTGGAAAAAAGATAATATACTAAATTTGCATTTTATTCCAGTCAGTACTACTCATGATTTCTAGTCTACTTCAAAGAAAACTATTTATAGAAGACAGGTTTCCCTCTTCATACCTAGCACAAATATCTTGAAATTACTGAAATCACAAAACATGCTATCAACATAACTTTTCTATTATTACTATTGAGTTCCTTCATGTTTTTAAAAGCAGTGTCTCTCAAAAAGCAAATGCACCTTACCGACTCCTTCACCCACTCAATGTATTGCTCAAAGTAGCCAACGATGGTGTCCATGTACTTCTTTGTTTCCTAAAATCAGACAGAAGTAAGTGAACCGTGGAAACAGCTCCATGACACTGTGAACGAATGCACTTAAATTAGATAAAGCTTACCTGGACAATAACTAGAGAAGCATTGTTATTTATGAGAAGCTGGGCAGCATTAACAGCACTAATGACATTTTTCACCTTTACCTGGATTGAAAGAAAAGGCTTTTAATATAAATGAACCCCTTTCAAGTAGTTACAGTGACTCTGCAGCCACTGCCATTGACCTATTCTCTTGATAAACCAGTAGCACTGTCCTGATAAAACTTGACAAAACATGCAATTTCAGATAGAGTCTGAGCAACTTCAGACACTAAGCCTCAGCCTAAGGATTCATGACCATCTGACAAAAACCTCACACTACTAAAAGAAGAGGAGTATCAGTGGTTATGAACAGCAACTTATGCAACTGAATTTATACACAAGACCAGCTTTCTCTTCTATTCTGTTTGGCTTATTTTTTTTCCTTTCCATAGGTCCAGAGATACTTTCATCACCTGGGACAGACAATCCTTGGGACCTACAACAGTGACCAAAATCATAAGAAAACTAAATTTAAGATTTTACTTAACCATAGAATTTAAAGCGTGCTCTGTTTCAGGACACATCAGTATATACACATGTACACATACACACACAAAGCATAGAGGAACAACTCTTGATTACTAGCTAAAGCATTCAACATCCAGAAGGTTGGACACATTCATACACTTTGTCAATACATGTGTAATCCCATCAAGTCTCCCAAAAAACATACACACATACAGCCTTTACTTGTATTTCTTACATAAACTTAAGGCTCAAACACCATCTTTTTCTTATCAGCACCTTATTTCCATGCCTCTTACACTCACCATCCAGGGTTAAAACTCATATTCTGAAATCTGCTTGGTCTGCTGTTGTGAACAGGTCAAAAATCTTAATGGGAAGAACCATGGTAGGGGAGGACCATCAAGCTGTTCTAACTAGGATCTTAAGTGCTAGCACAGCTACAGGAGCCAAAGCAGACAGGAGCCAAAGCAGACTGGAGATGACAGAAAGCTTTGCTGCCACAAAAGTAATCATCCTGCTGCTTATCCTCCTCAAGCTGGCAGAGCCTGAAGGCAGCTGGTTTCAGTATGGTGCAAGCACTAGCTGCTATTTACAGGGGAAACATGAGCTGCTCTGGAGAAGCCTTCCTACAAACCCACCTTCCCACAGTTTGGCTGATGCTGCAGAAAGAGGAAGGGGATGACTATAATGCTAAAGTCACAGGACCTAGTGGGAGCAGAACACTGGATAAGAGCTGGGTAAGAATGTGGATTTCAAAGCTCTATTTTCTCAGATGTATTTTGGGATTTTGTTTCTTGGTTGTTCTCCCACTCCAAGTTTTGCTTTTGATGACTCTATAAAAAAATCCTACCTTTTTAGTAACATATAATCACAACATATTGAACTGTACTTAAGTGTATTTTATCACCTGATAATCAAGTTTACAATCCGTGTTTTAAAAAGCATTCTATTTTACCCCTCTGTTCTACAAAGAAGGGAAGATCAAGGTAGAAAAAGCTGTGCAGAAGAGATGTGTGAATCTCTGTTACCACCTCAATGCATTAAGTAGCTTTGTAAGAACAGAGCAACCAGAAAAAGTAAAAGCTGTACTGAAAATATACTCTATGCATATGTGGTGGATGATTTAAAAAGCAATAAAATGTTTCTGCTGACAGAGAGAAAAGCTTACCATAAGTTCAGATGATGTCCTCTTCAGCAGCCTAATGCTCTGATTTAAAGTGCTCTATTAGAGAGAAGGAGAAGAAAAAAAATTAAAGATTTAGGTCATCCCTGTAGGTAAGAGCATACTTGTTTTAACACTGCATGTATGCTTTGATTCTGGACTGATTATTTTGTTTCTAATATGACATAACACATTGTATATAGTAAATGCAGTTGAATTATCTTAAAACTAATATATTGTGTTTTTAATTGATTCAATATTTCCAAAAGAACTAAGTAGCTATAAATTATGTATTGGAAGACTTCAAATTAACTGAAAACTAATAGCAATACAATGAGAAAGATTTATCTGGGGAAAGAAAGAACAGTGAAAAGTCAGAACTGAGCCTTCAGAGTACTTCTATATTGTGCATTCTTAGAAGGGAAAAAGCACTTACCCTAGCTTTAACATATTTCTTGACAGTCAGTTTTGTTAAAGGAAAAAGAGATGAGAATAATTAGGAGTTAATTAGAAAGAACAGCATTGAATCAGAGGCCTAATGACTTTTTCTTTTTTTTTACAGGCCTTTGATAGGGGCAGCAATACTATATCTGATGCTGAGATAAAATAAAAGCCTTCACATCATGTAGAGGAAAAAGCCAACAGTTACAAGCTGCATGAATGAGACTCACAGCTGGATGTGATACAGATCAGTGCCTGGCAAAAGCAGTCAGAAAGAGCCCTTTCACATCTTGTACTGCATCAAAAAAGATTTTTCTTTGGCTCTAAGTGCTACTATTAGGGGCTCCAGTTCCAATGTTGGTACATCACTGTGAACTTCAGGAAATAAAGCGTAAAAGTCATAACTGCTTTTATAACAGATGACAAATGATAAGGAAAAAGGAAAAGGAATGATTTAAGGTTAGAATTTTGGAAAATTCTCCTGCTTCATCTTCTATTCATATATAATCACAAAATAGAAAAAAAAGAGCTCCCAATATTAGACAGTATTATAAGGTAGAAATATCAGAAGTAGGTTAAATATTTATTAAATGCACACTTTACCCAGATTACTCTTTGATGACAATATAAATGTAATCTGTGCTTACATACTACCAACTACAGCTTTCTAAACTGTATTCAAGATTCAGGGATTCATATTTTTTTTTTACAAATATGTTTAAATATCAATTTAATATTTTACCATAGCTTGCTCCAGTGGAACAACTTGCTGGCTATGAATCATCCGAATGCTGTTTGCGTGTCCTTTTAAGGCATTTTCCAGTGCTCCTTTTGGCTGCAAAAAAAAATGAAATTATGCCCTATTGTTCAATAGTTTCACCCCTTTCAAATAAAGGAAAAAAATACAAACTGCAGTGCAAATTGCACATTATTTGCTGCAGAAGAGCTGATGCTAACAACAGGATACGGCAAACTGAACTCAACATAGAGAAGGGAAAAAATCACCGTATTAATGATTCAAAGCTCAGTAATGAAAGCACGCATATTAAGCTGCTTCTCTGTCTGTATCATCACTGGTTTCATAGAAGGGAATTTCCAGAGTGCACTGTTACTTTAAAGAGGGAACTCTGCTCTGCTCCGGCCTGTCCCTGGTGCAGGGGTGCCCTCCACTGGGACGAGTGTTCCTCACTGATGCTCACTGCTTTTATTTTCTGCAGTATGGACAAGGCTCCTGCCTTCTGAAGCGCACAGAAGTTTCAACACTTCCAGTCAGTAAACTGGGAATGTATCATCTGTGAAGGATGCTGTTCCTTTGAGCGGCTTCCACTGCTCGGTCAAAAGATGTGCTCATAGCCTGGTTTTGCAGCCTGCACACATACCTACAGCTCACGGCAACATACTGTAAAATTTGATTTCAATCTCATAAATACATTTATTTTCCATTTCTTTTTCATGGCAAAGTCACTTGGCTCCCATTGTTAACTCCATTTTGGAAATGGAAGAATTTTAGACCTAGACACTGCTGAGAAATCATTAAACACTGGGGATGGTGGGCAAGGTAACTGTGGGTCTGTCTCCACAGGACACAGTTCTGAGGATTCAGAAACTGCTGGAACTGCAGGAAGAGCTTTCCTGAATGCAAATCCAGACTTGTTTAGAGTTGAGACCTCTTTCAGAAAATGTATTTCAAGATGTTTTACCCCAGACAGTCTAACAGTGCAACTTTTACTGAGAAAACTTCAGCAAACATTTTGTACTGATCTGACAAAAACAAAATGGAAAGAGCCATTGTTTCATTTGTTGCATTTGTTGAAAACGTGCCTTTTTTCAAAAATTATCTCAGGAAAAGATGTGCTAGTGAAATACCAGAGAAAACAAATGACTAAGTGAATGGCCATGTTAATTTTGCTTGAAGACAATGACCTAAGAAATAGATGTACTGTAAAACCAAAAAGCAAAAGAACAACATTTTTAGCTGCACGGCTTGCAGGTGTTGATGTGCAGACGTGTTTGCTTCCTGGAAGTATTCATGTGAGCAGTTATTTCAGGTTACCTCTCTGTTCTGAGAGGCAAGAGTGCTCAATACTGAAGTAAGGCTACAGAGCAGCTTCAGCGTGCTTTGTACTGACGAGCTGAATCCCCTTACCTAATAACATCCATGGGCAATATTGCTCCCTCCTCCACACCATGGTGTCTTGGTTTGATTGAAGTTTTTTTTTTTTCCATTTCAGTGTTAAAACATGCATTTCGTGTTGTGAAGAGTGCCAGAGAATTCAAACTAAATGCTCAAAGTCAACTCCAAAAGTTTTTAGATGCATCTATTCTCACTTCTAATGCTTCCTTTAGTGTCTATTACAAAAAATAATGAAAAACCAAGCTGCCAACAAAATGTATTTTCCTTCATGGATCTAACTAAAGATCTAACTAACAACCTTTAAAGAGACATCTCAATTCTATTAAGACACAACATGTCTGAAGAATCTCAGCTTCCACTTAAAAAACAGCCTCTCCAAACAAAAACTTTCCATCTGATAACCTTTAAAAAGGCAGAATAAAAATGGAAAATGGAAGTGTAGTGTAGCCAAAGCTATTGGTATCAGTTCCAGTTAGCAGACATCCTAAGTGGGTAAAAAGGCAACATGTGACTCACCCACTGTGTTCAGAGGATAACTACAACACAAAAAAATCATGAATGCAGGTCTGACGGAAAAATAAATGCAACAGAAGTGATTAATTTATGTAGAAACACAACAGTGACCTTTACTAATGCTGCCCTCTCTCGGGAGAAAGGATGGAAATCTGATGAATTCCAAACAGCAAGGTCTCACTCTGCTGTCTCTGTCCTTTTGTGATCCTAATGACTGTACAAATAGTACACATGCAGCATAACTCCCTCTCCCATACCACAGTGTGGGGATTTGTCTTGGGCCAGAGCAAGGTAATCCGGTGTCCAAACTGACTCTCATTTTGAAAAATAAATGGAAGGTGATCTTGACACAGATACAAACAAATCAATCACGTATTTATTATCTGTTAACACAGCTGTGTCATTCTGTGCACATTCATCTGTGGGCAAGTTGTTCTAACCTTTCAGCAATGCCAGTGTGTCTACATTCAAAAAGTACTACATAACAGACTGGATTTCTTTTGTGAATTTTGCCTCCACAGTGGAGGCCCAGTTCCCAAGAGAGGCCTTATGAGTTACAATAGTATTTATTTCCTTGTAAAATCTTCTGCTCAGTAACTGAAAGAAAACTGATTCAAATCCTGTTTTCCATCATGAACTAAGCAATTTTTCTGCTGTCTGAGACATAAAATATAGAAAACATCACAGGAAATACTGCAGTGGACTTAAGTGACTTCTTACGGAAACTGTGCAGCTTCATAAAATTAAATTCCAAAGCAGAAGTTGTACAACTGTTAATATACAAAACTCAAGGATTAGTTCATATACAACACTGTTTTATCAAAGTGTTTCCTCATATGACAATGAACCAGGCATATGTGCCCAAAGTACAAGAACCCTCCTGTACAAAGTCTAAATACTTGGCAATATATAATTAGTAAAATGCAAGAAATTATTATATTGCTGAATTATACTTACCAGCTGGTCTGCTCTTGCTTCTAAGTCATTAGCAAATGACAAAAGATCAACCTTGGTAACACTTTTATTGATCTAAAACAAGATTTGAACAGCACAGAAAGAAAAGAGTATTACTGCACGTGCAGAATGCACTTAATCACATCTCTTACATTGTCCATCCTTCATTTCTTCAAATGTTTAATGAACTTAACTTCTTAAATGCTTTAGCACCAAGTTTTATGCATCTTCAATACCTCCTTTTCCAGACAAAGGCAGATTTGTCTCTGTTTTGCCCACTTTTATTTTTATGCTTCATTCCAGCTACGTACCTAGATTACGGTGGTCTCACCTCTGTCAAGTATGCTCCAAAGTTTATCCCTTCTATTCCTGAAGAGCTGAAATTCAGAAGATTCTCTTTCCCAATTTCATCCAGCAGAATGATTTTGCTGAGGTTTATCTGAATGTGTTCAATTCTAAGCGTTACGTCTTCTGTATACTGAGAAGGAAATAAAACACAGAGGTAGTTTGCACCTGGTACATCTCTGTATCCCTTCTCTCATATAAAAGCATCTTTCTTTTCCTGACTGATCACTTCCATGAAGAAGCACACAAACAACTTCCCTTTCACTTACATCTGGTTAGTTTCATTAACTTTTCCAGAATCCAGGTTAGGTTCCTCCCTTCCCTGTGGTATCGACACAGCCTGTCCATGGGACATTCTAGCCCACCCGTGCAGCTTTCATTCCAATGAATTACTCCCTTCCCAGCCTCTACTACTATGCAAACTCAGACAAATGTCAGTAACTCTTACTCTTCACTGTATAATTACCATATATTATAAATGCATTGTATTGTATGAATACATATATATGTATATATATAATGGATATTATATATTATCTGGGACAAAGACTATACGTATTAAGTGTAGAAACAACACTTGGCAGAATGGAACGCAGACTCCAAAGTGTTGCTGTAAGGCAGGACTGTATTACTGACAACCAAAAATTAACACACTCATGTATTATTACAGCTTAACTGAAAATATTTTATCTTATCCCTCTCTCCTCTCTTCCAAAGCTGGAAACACTCTTAAAAGCATAGCATATTGTGTCCAAGACCACATAAATATGATTGGAATTCTTTTTAAATTAGGTTGGACAGTTTTGTCTCCTTGCAGAATGTACTGCATATTAACATCTAAAATCCTTTAAAGCTCGGACAAACTACATCATGTTCAAGACCAAACACCTCTTTAGCTCTCAAAAATATTCATGAACCCACCGAAACTTTCCTTACTTACCATACTAATATTCAAAAATTCATTGATATTGAACAGGTGGTCCAGATGAAGGGAAGTATAAATTCCTTTGTTTTCCTTGCAATCACTACAAAAATAAAAATACATGCGTCAGCCTGGAAATCACCTTAAGGACAGAGAGTAAAGAGAACAATTAACAATATTTTCACATTTGAAGAAAACCAGTCCCTTAAAAAAGTGTTCTGGCTATATTTTTTGAAGCTTTGTCTATAAGAACACAAGTAATTAGCAATTTCTGATGGTCTCAAAGATATGAAACAGTATTTTGAAGAGCTCAACTGCTGCTGTTACACCATATTACGTTAAGATCACCCCTAACAACTCATTGATAGAAGATCACTTTTGCAAGCAATTCACCAGAAAATCAGAACATGGTCTGGGCCATGTGAGATTTGTGTGTGTGCCTGAAATATAAGGCTGGAGTATAATACAAAACCCAGATATAAATGGAACTAAATCTTGACCCACAGTTTCACATACCTGTATACTTTTTCAAAAGTCAAGTTAATATTTGGATTTTTAAAAAGAATGCCAGAAAGATAGTTTTTCCAATGCTGATTTAGTAAGTAGGGAGTATCCAAAACCTACGAGACAAAATTCAGTGATGTTACTGTAATACTGTGTTTTCACTGCATGAGTATATTCCTATGTGATCTTTTGACACATTTCCACATCTAAGCTTATCACTTGCTGATGGAAATAAAAGCAGAAGAGCAAATTCAACCTCTCTGGTGTAGAAAGTGTATATTAAAGCTCCATGTCACCAAGAAATGCTAAATTACAATTCAATTCATCTCCGATAGAAGACAGGCATGCAGTATTTACATGGCAAAGCAAATTAAATAAAAAAAGGATGAAAGTCTCCACTCAATGTACAAATGGAAAGTAAAAAACAGATCCAAACTCACTTGAGGTGTCCCCAAAAGAATAATAAACCATGCATAACTGACAAGACCATTAAGACTTACAGGGAACCTATTCATTGTTCAATAATTTGAATATGAGTAACTTCACCTTGAATAAAGTTTTATCTTCAAAGGGCTCACACACCAGTTTTTCTATATTTCCACCTGTGACAAAAGTAAGCACCACTACAATCATCAGCACCCAGGAGAAAAGAAAACTGAATCCAACGCCACTGAAAAAGAAATAATTTACATAAGTTTTTGTTTTTTAAGAAGAAAATGTACATACTTTGATTAACAGTGAAACCAATGATAAGCAGCTGTAGCATTTTTAGAGAATAAGGCCTGGCGGATGGCAAAAATGCTTTTATTTTCCAAGAGCTGTCTGAAATTTCTTGAATGTTCCAGTCCTGGAAAGTTTTCAGTTAGAGTGCAGCTAAAATAGCAACACTCAACATTGCAGTTGGCATGAAAAGTCCTTTAAGAGTTAAGAGCAACAAAAGCATATAGATTTCTTTTTTAAATCCAAATCTCTGCCCCTGTGCTCTCAAAAGACTGTAACACAGATTTCAGATGCTATCTTCTGCACACCACACAAATGATACTAAATTCCTTCTGGGAACTTTCAAGAGCAGCCCCAAACCTTCTGAAGTGACTTGATAAAATCATGTGTTTGAAGCCTCCTCATATGGCTTATTTTCTTTTATTTATTTTGAGCAAGTGCTTCAATATATTAAAAAAAAAAACAAAAAAAACAAAAAAAACAAAAAAAAAAAACCAAAAACCAACCCTATAAATTCCATTTATACTTTCAATTATTTGATACAGTTCTGGAGTTTCCAAATGAGTTTACACTGACAGTCACTACCTATAACACTTTTCATACAAGAGTAGATTCAGATATGATCTGGAATCTACTGCAGGAAAGAGCAACCCAAGGCCTAACTGTTTCACTGAAAGTATGTTAGGTAAATGTTGATGTTCTAATTATTTCAGAACATGTACATTGGTAATAAAAATTCTCTTCATACATATGACCTTTAAAATCAATTTAAAAAAAAAAAAACAAACAACCCTCTACATGTATTTTCTTTTTCACAAGTAAGTGAAACTCACGCCATAAGAAAGTTTCCTCCAGTGTTGGAAATGCAGCCTCTGGTTGTTGGAGAAGCATGTTTATCATAACCACAGGTTCCACATAGCAACCCAAGATAGTAAAAGATCACAATCAGGACCACCATGCAGCAGAGAATGAGACAACCCAGCCACCTAAGGAATAAAGCCCAAATGCCTGGTTATGTGCAAATAAAGAACACACTGAAGACCTGCAGAACACTTCAGGCAGTGCTATATTCCTCACTGGCCCATCTGTGGTTCTTGCTGGGCAACAAGTATCAGCAAAAAAACCCCTCTTTTCCTACACCGGCATACATTTTGGGCTAGGAATCCAATCTCTGATTACAGACTACTGAAGGGCTGGGGAACAAACCTTACAGGTGTTCTAAGGTCCAGCTGCTATATGCTGCTTGTACTGCAGTGTCAAACTCGAAGTGAAACAAACCATGAGAATCTGCCTCTGCTGCGTCAAATGGTAATTTGTTGAAGAAGCAAATGAGACATTTATGTGTACGGATTGGTGATTAGTCATGAAGTACATAACTGCTTTTGCTGTAGGCCTTACTACATTTTGCTCACCATTATGTTGGGCCTGAAATTGAAAATAACTTTATTTGAAGCTGTTAAAACCTAGACTTTATGTATGTGTTCTGGAGTGCTTTCAGTGAGCACCTTATGAGCAGTTTATGGAATTTGATCAGGAGAAAGATGTCGGTAAGAACAGAACTTTAGCTCTTTTTAATAAAGTTATGAAATATTTCCAAGTCACATATATGGAGCACATTCATTTATTCACATATTTCATATCTCCTCCTAGCTTTTTATCCTCCCCCAATTCCCTGTGCTCTTTCTTTTTGCTTCCACCATCAATGTTCCCAGCTTATATTTCTGACATTCCTTTTCAAGTCTCATCACAAAAACTTAGCAGGTAATGAATAGGCTAAGGGAAAGGTTATTATGACTACAAAAAAGGGTTCTTAAGGTTCAGCCTCCTTCTCACTTTCATTTAACACTGCATTAAAACCATTGGCACATGTATTCTGTAGCAGTGAAGTAGTTTAAAACACAAGCAGATTTTGATAAAGGGTCAAGAGAAATGTCAAAATATAGGGAGAACTTGATGAGCTTGAAGATTGAAATAAATTCTAGACAAAGTAAACAGTTTGAAATAAAAAGCTTTATGCTTCAAAATATGAAATTATTTTTCAATTATAGAAATCATACAGGTCTCAAACAGAAAGAATGTGTGTAATAGACCCAAGGACAAGTACTACATCAATTTGAACAAGCATAAAGATTCACAAAGTGGGAAGCAAAATCTATGCTACTACTACTTTGCAGTAGGAAGTCCAGCACCTTGCCTGCAACTCAACAAAAAGAATTCCCAAAAAAAGGAGTTACCCTAGAATTATGAAACTATCTGTTTCTTCATGTATTACATCTTCTGACGTATATCCTTCCTAAAAAAGATAGGAAAGCCTGCAGAGTAGAAGTCATCTCTTGCTCTGTACTGGAACAGCACCCAGCTTGATTTGCTGCAGTCAGGGTCTTTACTAAAACACCCAAAAATTTGCCTTACAGCATCTTGATTTCACTCTTCATCATTAATAGTTTCAATGCCCTTTCAGAATATTAAAATATTACATTAACACATTAGTTACATGCTACTGCATCAACTGTAGGTAGCACTTCACTCCTGCACTGTTTCCCATTTAGTATGTTCGTACCTGTAGAAATCATACTGCTCCACTACTGGAAAATAGTCTTGAACATACGCTTCACTCTGTGTCAGATATACTGTCAAATCTGCTATAATCTTCTGGACAGGGAGAGTTTTTGTGAAGTTACTGATATTTGAACCGATGGATTCCAGCACATTTTTGATATCTAAAAGAACAAATGTATTTCACTATTACAGATTCACAGAAGAAATTTACATTCCATGTACGCACTATAAAATGCTGTTAGGCCTTTCTGCACATACACCAAGGCAAGCCATGGAGACAAGCATGAGGAAAAGACAAGCAAGCAACAAAAGCATTTAGCTTCAAAGTAACACAATGGCATTTAAAAACACACACTTTATATTTAGCATTCAGTTTAATGATGAAAGATGTAGATGTTGAGCCAGAATCGCTTATCTTGCCAGCTTAAATCTTGCTTTTCATGCAACACTGCAAATGGTAACGCTGAGTGAGACAATTAGCCACCAGGTTTATGAAAGAGAAGATCAAAATCTATTTAAACTTCACCCCTTGGGAACACAACACTGAAACAAATTAGACTGCTTATATTGATAATCTATACCACTTATTTCCAATCTCATTTAAAAAGATTAGCTAAATTCATTCCAATTAGTTAGCAACACTCTTGAGATAAAGATCAATTAAGCCAATTTTTTTCCCGAATTATGAAGAAACCCTGTGTTTACGATTTAGATACACACTACTTAGATACACAAAGATGTGATTCATTCACTTATCATACATATTCTTTATTTGTAAAATGCAATTTCTGTCTACTCTTCCCCTTATCTCAACTTGGAGAAACTGCAGAATGTGTAACTGGAGGTTGCTACTTGGTAGTACGCAGCACCTTCATAGAATCACAGAATGGCCTGAGCTGAAAAGGACCATAATGATCATCTAGTTTCAACACCCCTGCTATGTGCAGGGTTGCCCATCACTAGACCAAACCACTTCCTCCTACTCCAACAACAGCTGGACATGTTTTCAGGTGTGTGTTCTGATGTTTCTCTTCCAATCAAGCTCAACCAGGTACCAAAATGCTCATTAAAAAATTAATAAATGAACATGAAATTTCTCTAGTAGAACTACTGGTTTTGTTTGATTTGATAATGAAATTCAGTTTTTATAATAACAAAAAAGTGCAGAAATAATAATGGATAAATTAAGATGGTCTGTGTTTATGGATATTGGCAGTTATTGAAAATGAGCAAATCTGTTAGATTTCCTAATGAAAAGTACATCACATTTTTAGAAAACTGGCTCATTTTAGGCAAGTTCACACAGTATACTACAATTCTATACATACTGTGTTTTATTTTGCCAAAAAAAAAAAAAAAAAGAAAAACTTACAAGGAACAGCTGTATATTTATGCAGAACAGGTCCACAATGCAAGAACAAAAATTAAAACAGATTAGTATGCATACATTATACTACATTTCAGTCAGTGTCAAGTGTCCAGGTACTGTCAAAAAATCACAGTTCAAAGCCAGAGTAATAAAGCATTATCAAACAGGCATTACGGTCCATGTTTTACCTCTCCTTTGACATCTGCTACGTTTCAATTCAGCAGCAGGCAGGATCAGCTAGTTGTTTTGTTGCTGTGGAGTTTTTTTATTTGTTTGTTTGTTTAAACAACTAAACAGCTAAATACATCATAGATACACCACTGCTCATGCAAACTAGTCTTTCAACCCAATAAAAGTAAATATTAGAATGCAGTTGGGATCTCACCATTTCTCATTTCTTGAGTAGTACAATGCCCAGCAAACAGAACTCTTCTTCCATAAAATAGCACATGGTCTATTTTCAGACTATATTTTGGATCTTACATTGAGATGTACTTACTTTCTATGCTTTTCATGGCACCAAATCTTAAAAGAAGATTTAAACTTAATTTTTGATACCCTTTAGCCCAGGAAATATATTATCAATAAAAGAAAACAAATGCATCCATAACTGATGCAAAAGCATTAACATTAAACAGTTGAAGTGGAAAGGCAGTTTCCATTGTCCTTACCTGATAAGATGTTCTTAGTCTGATTCACTACTAAGTCTGGAGTATCATTAAATGCTGCATAACCCTAAGAACAAAAGTTGGGAAAATTAGAATAAGCTTCTCATGGACACATTACTTGCAACTTTTTCCACTGTGACTGAAAGTCCACACACGGTAAAATACACATGGTAATACAAAAAAAACATACCTTATCACTGCACATTAGAAAAGGTCAAAGCAAAATATAAAGTCAGGTGCATTTCAGATTTCATTCATTCACCAGGATATTCCTTATAAAATCTCTACATTTAATTACACACACATCAGTCACCATCGTTTCAAACTTTATAGTACTTTTGCTTGACACTTCTCACTCCTACAAAACTAACACGTACAAGAAGACTCACTAAGTGAAGGGAGTTACTACATACCAATAAAACACCCTCTGCAATCCTAAATGTTTCTTACAAACAATGAAATCCAGCTACCTCTGATAACACTGTAATCTTCAGTAAGAAGGGGAGAGGAAGGATTAATGCTGTGGGGACCAAGCTCAGTAGCTCACACTGACAGAAGGAAGAAGCTACTGCAGTGGAGGCCTGAAGCTTTTTCCTGCACACCTGATCCCTTCATAGGCAAGCAAGGGTGCAGGTCTCCAGCACACAGCCTGCAGTCCCCTACACCGTCCTTTTATTCCTAGCAAATATTATCAGATTGCTAGGTTCTTACACTGCTCTAACTACTCCAGATTTGCAAAAATACTAATAGTAATTGCATTAGATCCACTGTACTAGATTTAAGATTGAATATGCGCATTTCAAGATGACGGGAATAAGCTACAGTTGATTAGAAGACCATGGATTTTTATTTTTTAATTATTATCTTGAACCAAAAATATAGAGCTTACTAGCATATCCACGTTTCTGCCTTTTGCTTTTTAAGGACCGTTCTTTCAAATAGACCATTAGCTACACACTTTTGATGTGTAATATCCTGTGGATGTAAAGCACCACATTCATACTTTTAAACACTAAATCTTGGTCAAACAATGGAATAATACAGAGAGATATCTACCATGAGCAACAATGAGGTGGGAACAACAGAATTCTGCTTGGGAAAGCCAAGGGAAAACAATGGATACTCATGTATCCCAGTTTATTAATTACAAGTTTATAAGCCTGTTGTGAAACATACCTTCTGAACTAGACTAGAAAGGTCTATTTTAAGGACATCATTGACCTTCGCAAGCTGTGAGCTCACCCCTGGCAACTAGGAAACAAAAAGCATCCTTAAGTCACATCAAAGTAGCAGTCTTAATACTTTACTCAATATTTCAAAGATAGGAGTGAAGGGTAAAGAAACTAGAAAGACTGTTTGTCATAGAATCTTTGTAGCATACCCCCGAAACCTTTGTTGTACAAAAGCAAAGCTTAACTTCAGCATTTCTGGGAGGGCAGATTCTTTTCCTGCCCATAGCAGCACTTTAATGTAGCTGCTTGACACACATTTTATTCTTTTCCACACAGAAAATGAGAACAGTGACTGTAATTACCCAGAAACACAGAGTTAGTGAAGGTCACTTATCTCACAAGTGCCAGCATACACTGAGCCATTAACTTGCAGAAATATTAGCAGGCTTATTTAAGGCAATCACACTGTGAGTCTGAAAACACTCTCTTACCCCACTGAAATTGGCATTAATGTTCAGTTGATGTAATGAATTCCTGATGATATTGCAAGTTGAGGCAGCCTGAGCTGCAGCGCATGCAGAATCATTGAGGGTGTTGCTCAGGTGCATTTTAACATCTGTCAAATTTCCATGAAGCCTCTCGGTGCCTTCCTGCAAAACTTCTACAGAGACACTCACGTTTTCCAGTGCTTCCTTCGTTTCTCTGATGGCTGCAAGAATGCAACATCATTTAAAAAAAAGAAATTTGTTAGAAACCAGATACCATTACAGAGGGAAAGTGTAAATACACATGTGTAAACACTATGAGCTTCTTGACAATACTGATTTAAATTATCTTTCCATCCCACCCAGAAAAACCCTCTAGTACCAAATACAAGTTTATTGTTCATAAAAACAGATTAATTACATTCTCCTACAAACAAATTAATGTGCTCAACCTACTTTTACTGAGATTCTACCCACTTTTCAGATTACTCTTTTCTACTAATTCCCTCTTTCTTCTAACCTGGTTGTTTTAATAAAGAATTTCAATGCTTGGTTATCAGAAAACAAAAGAAAGCCCATATCCACAAAATAGTATTTTTAAGGTCAGTTGTAGTGCAGTTCAAGAATTACATGGCTGCACGAGGAAAGGAAAAGAGATCAAGTTGCATCAGCTAAGCACTTATGCACATTAACACTTGTCTGCCTTAGATTTTGTCCCAATCACACAAAAGAACGCTAAACACTAGTTTTAAGACAAAAAAACCACACAACTAAAAATGCACAAATGTACGAAAATAAAGCACACTTCACACAACACAAGGTTCTCTCTCTTTTTTTTTTTTTTTTACCTTTGATAGCCCTTTCCACTTTGACTTCAAGACAAATAAGAGAAATAAAGCAAAAAAGGAGAATGATAATGAATGAACGAGAAAGGATTCCAAAGAGAATTCATGGATTAAAAAACCCACCAAGTGACACACGTTTAAGGATGATTTTCACTTTACTCTATAATGTGTACCTGATTCCTGAAAAAAGAAAATCTTCAAAAGAAAAAAGAATAAAGGAATATTTTCTTTAAAGGGAGATGGAACAAAGCACAAACAACATTGAACTGAAAGATACAATTAAGAAATGACGGTTGTTGGCACTCTCATACTAGGTTTGACACTGATGACACTCAACCATAGACCTGTCAAAGACTAACCTGCAAAGAACTACAGACAGATCTGAGAGCACAGCTTTCCTAGTCTCCTTTATAATCCCTGGAAAGGGACAAGCACCTGAAGTGGGGATTGCAGATTTCATTTGCCTTCAATGACTGCTGAAACTAGACATCAACAATGGCACTTATGTCTTTGTTTACTTTTTAAATACATTTATAAATCTCAGAATATTGGATAACTACATTTTAAAAGAAACATCAAGGCATTGAAAAATGGACCATGGTACTGCATAAAGCAATCTCATGTTGCACACCAAAAAAATGAAGCTTGTCTTAGGGTGGCAACAGAATATTAATACAAGAACATGCACATCTTTACCTCCTGCCATTGTCAAAGCTGCATCAAGTGCGGGACGTACTTCTTTCCCCAGCTGCTCTTGAACTCTGCTACCAAGCAAAGGTCCAACATCTGCAGCACAGAGAGATGAAAAAATCATCACATCCTAGTTCAGCTTTAACTACTTTTTAGTATAGGTGCTATCAATCTCTTACTGAATGAAGTATACATAAGGGACTACAATTTCTCTAAGGCCTGACACAGTTTTTTTAATGGCAATTACTACCTTTTATGGAAACAGATTTTCTTCACAAGTAGTCTTAACAAGGTCTAACATCTGACAGGAATTTTGTGGCATACTCATTCACTATAAGCTATGGTTTTGTTGTGCAAGAAAAAGAAGAAAATAGTTTCCCATTCCTGATGTGTCAAGGTGACCCACAGCCCAGACCTGACAACCATCCTCGCCAAAATCCCTTAAGCGTGTTATGCATGGCTGCCAGCCTGCCCTCAGCATTCAGTGCTGGCTTCAGGCTCACACAGATCCATCTCCTCCCTCGAAGCCCTCCTGCCTCACTGCCCACAAGCAGAAATCATCTTAGTTCAGCAAAAATGAGAAGGGGCGGATGCAGACAGATGCAGAGTTGAGATTGGTGAAGCATCATAATGCAACTTCAGGTAGTTGCTGGGTCTCCTCTGTATTCAGGTTACTGCAAACAGCTCTTGGAGCTTTTGCTCCTGATGAGATTGGAATACTGAATGCTACAGAAGCATCCATTACTGTCAAGACTGCCATTTCTAGCTTGGGATGCGAATTTTTATCAAGCAGAAAAGACTTTTCAGCGTTTCCTTAGGGTGGGCAAACCGAATTCATCTACATTTCTCTCAAGGTTTATTTTACTGTTGATTCCCTTTTAATGAAATCCTTTTGTCCTCAGGTGTCACACACTTAATTCTGGTATCTCAGTACTGTACAAGAAAATAAAAGCTATCTTTATTTATTGATGAGCACTCCTATCACAGATCCAGTGTGTTAGTTCCCATAAGCTAACATATTAAACTTGCACCGAAAGTAAATAAATATTTAATTTGAATTCTTGGTTTGAAAGCTAGAAGCTAGTACTTGAAGTGCAGATATTAATTTATTTTTCAGCTAGTGTTCTTGTTTTTAAAGGCTTACACAATGCCCAGTTTTTTTAGATATGAGTGTTCTTGCACGGAAATAGTTAGGAATATGTGCAAATACTGCTTTGGCTACTGCCTTCAGAGTGCTTTAGTAATCCTTAGTAGACACACTGACTTGAAGGTATGTCAAGCTTGCTGCACTGAAAACTGTCATTATAACATGCTTTAAACTGATACCAAAGTATAGACTCTAGGAATCAAAAGTTACTATCTTTGCTTCCAGCAATCCTGTTCACAATCAGTTTTGGTATTTCTGCACTGCACTTCAGTCTGAAATGCAGACCTGTACACAAGCTGACATCCTTATCAGTACATGTTAATAATGTATACTGAATTCTAATCTACACTGAATATGATTGCCCTTTTCTATTATCACCATTTTTGAAAATTCTGAAAAAGTTCAGTGGTTTGGTTCTGTCTGTTTATTGAGAGGTTTAAAAGGTGATGCCTCCTATCATGACTGTACTGAAGGAGAAGGTGAAGCAATTGTATTTCAAGTGTTATTTCTTGTTCTTCAACTGCTCATCCTGAAATGCCAAATACAATAAGCAGCTTTGGAAAGAAGATAAATGTGTATCTCAACTTCTAGCTGAGCAGAGGACAAAGAGACAACAACAAAAATAAACAAACGCAGAGATCTACAGTTATTGTAACCACAGCAACAGCTAACAGCTCTTCTCCTTCACATTTGGCTCCACAGTAAAAACTCAGGAATAGTACTCTAAAAAAACACAAGTATTAGTGGTTACTGCATTGTAAAAAAGGGAAAAAATACTGCCTTGATTTATTCAGTAAGCAATTTAACAAAAGACTTATTTCAGAAAATAGTCTGCATTACAACAGCTCCAAGTCATTTTATACGGATAGAATCTCAGATTTTAGTCTCATTTAACACTAAGAACAATCATTATGTTTGCAAAACATATAATTTAAATTTCACTTTGCATTATGAGCTGTTTACATTATCTTATTGAAGGCTTTCAGTAAACAACACATCACTAACCCCCTCTAAATCAAAGTACTTACTATTTAGGTCAGAGAGCGCTTTATCCTTAGTTGTGTTGTACTGGCTCACCAAGTAGTCAATTTGCTGAAAAAAAAAAAGATGATATGAAAAACCATTAAAGTAATTGGGGAAAAAAAAAAAAAAGTAATAGTTTCAAATAATGAGTCAGAAATTGCCACTCTGAAACAACCCAAATATCTGTGCAGCAACCCTCTCCCTTCCCCCAAATTCTGGAGTTCTACTGCTTTCAGTTAACTAAATATTTTAAAACCCTGCTTGGCACAACTGCACATAAAAAGAAGGGTTTTATTGGGAAACACTGGAAGATCTCTGGGGAAAAAGACTCAACGTAAAAATGTTAAGTGGCAGGAACTGTGCAATACAAAGACTTCAAGTCAGTCAGGCACAGTATGTTTCTGCATGTCTTCATCCTTCTGATTTGATTTTCTACTAGAAAAAGATGATTTCTCTTGAAATAAGAATTGTGCAGCAAATTTATGGGATAGTGGTTCTGAAGCAATTCACAGTCTAGACTGGCTTTTATGGGGACAGCCTGCCAGAGTTTCCCTTACAAAAGAAGCTGGTCATTCTGCCTTAACACAAATGGTTTTCACTGACAAACAGATCTGGTCCAATTGCAACTTGGGTTCTACCACGGCACTGTGTCAATATGAAATATCAACTTAGTTATCACCAGTTCCTGGTTCTGTACAAAAGGCTATTAAATAACTATTCCTGGAGGAAATCTTGCTACAGGTATGAAGTAAAATTGATTTCTACATGTTCAAAGTAATACAGTGTGAATCCTAAACGAGTCATGCAGAAGTTAATATGCACAGTAAACATGCTTCCAATTCTAAACAGAAGTGACTCAGATGTGCACAGAAGTGTATTTGGCTTGCAGCCTCAAGTTTTCAGTGGAGTGAAGAAAAAAAGAAACTAAAAAAACACCCACAAAACAACCCATACACCATACAGCAGTAGATGTAATTAAATCACAAAGTATGAGACAGACTCCTTTTTTTAAAAAAAAAACAAAGGAGAAAAGAATAAAAAGAGCTTTTCCTACCAAGAAAGATGTAGGCTTTTTTTGCAATGGTTGGTTAGTGTTTCCCAAGCAAACCTGATGACTAACATTTTGCAGGTCTGTAAGGCTTGCACTGTTTCCAGCAATGTCATAGACAAAATGCGATTCATATAACTAATAGTGTTAGCATCAGCATTCATGTAGTCTGCTAATCTGCTATGACAAGAACTCTTTACGTGTGACTACTTTCAAATCCTCCTATATGTTATACACCTCATACTCACGAGGCAATGACATCAGTTAGGATTTCAGAGCTTATAGCCAATGAATTGGATTCCACAACTTGTTAAAGAAACGGAAGTCCTTATCTTCAAGAAGTCCTTACATGAGTGTGTCTATACATGGTATCAGTGTACCTCATCTGTCAGAAATGACTTGTAAGATGTATCATCTAGTGATTGCATAATCAAGTGCTATCAAGTCTAAGAAAGAAAACTTAATTCTGCATACGAACAAAAAACCTACTACATAACTGAAACTTTGGGGAACTCCTGGCACGAATGTTCAAGTCTTGACACTTTTAAATTCCACAGTTCTAGTGTTCTTCTCAACCTTTTAGCTAGTGTCTCTTTTTTTTCTCTATTAGAATAGTTTCTTCCATGTAACAAGATCTTCTACTCTGATATTTCCTGTCACATGCCTATGACTATAATCGCTCAGTGGAGAGGAATCTAGTGGGTTCTGAGACTATCAGTTTTATCTTTCAATGCAAGCTTTCTCTCTGTGCTCCAAGGCAGCTCCACAAAAGACACCCCTGTCTCAAGAGTTTCTTGATGTAACCTCCATTTCCTGACATACACCTGCACCACCAGACTGTCACAACACATTGCTCAAATTAATCAACTTCCAATATTGAAAAATTAAACTGCGCTTCTCAGATGCAGTGTAGTTCAAAAGCTGCTCTAATAATGTTTGTTCTCAAACATGTATGGTCATGTGAAAGCTTCTAACCACATCTCATTCACTCTACTTTATGAGAGTGACACACAAAGAATTAACACCACACTGTGGTTGTAATTTCTTTCAAACAGAAAGAAACAATTATTTTCTGCAATACTTCTTCCTTATACATCTCCCCTCCCACCCTCATTCCCCATAAAGAAAAAATTCTTTACCGCTGGAGTGTCGTTAAGGAAAACTTTCAGATCTTTAAAATTACTGTTGACCAGTTTCTTTGCTCCTCGGACTTGACTAGTTAAGTGTTGGTTGGCAGCATATGCACAGAGCACTCCAACGCTACAAAAAATACAGATAAAATATTTATTACAGTGAATGCCTGCCCTAACATTTTAAATCAGAACAAAAGATACAGCAAAAAAACTCTAATGTTATGAAAATAAAGGTCTCCCTAAACTTATGCTTTGTCTTTTTTACTGTGATATCTCATATCCACCACTTGACAAAGTAGAGGAATAAGCTGTCAGGGCAGATATGGTGCTACTAAGGAAAACAAAAAAGCAGTGTTAACCCACAGACTTTAGAAGTTAATAAATTTACAGACACTTACCCATCTGCACTGACAGCATCAGCAAACATGTAAATTGTATGCAGCTCATCAATGTTACACTCTTTCACCACTATCATTATTGCTGACATAGCCACAAGCAAATGTTCATAAAATGAATATGAAAAGGAATATTTTACTTTTGAAAACTTCAGCAACATTTGCTCATAATGGCTCTATTTATTTACATAATTATATACATCTTTTAAAAATAGTTCCCATTAGCTCTAAAAAACATATAAACACTTCCTGATAATAAAACAAAAGGTGGGAAGCAGAATAAGACTTCCAATCAGCACTGCCGCTAATTGCTTCCTATTGGATCATCCCCACTGCAAAATTCTAATCAAAACACAGTAGATTTGCACAAACATCAGATAAAAAGGCAATTAAAAATCCCATAAGAGCCTCCAAAATCTTTCATAGCATACAAACTACTCAGGTTTTTGTTTTGGTTTGTTTTTTTTTGTTTAACTTAGATGTAAAATAAACAGAAGCATGATTTTTTTGTTTGTTTTAAATCCATCTCATACTCACAACAGCTAACCTTTCAATTGGGAACAACCCTTTGCAGTTACAGGCACCAGGAGACAAGCAGGGCGGTCTCAGGTAGGGATGCACTGGTGAGAGCTCCAGGGCTCCAGGGCTGAGCACAAACCCACTCAATGCTGTAGGGTTTAACTGGTAGACAGCACAGAACCACTCATCAGAGGCATGACGCAACCCCAAAGGGGGAAGCACTGCCTGAAGCCAAGCAGCCAGATGCATTACAGGCATTTCTGGATGGCACATTAGTTCAGGCCCTCAGTTGTGCTGCAGTGTAACAGCTCAGCACTAGTAATTAGGCAGTATACTGAAAACAAACATTATGGACATCCAAACAACAGAAGGGAGTAACCATCACAAAAGGCACTGGGCTCCTCCCAAACTGACAAACTTCATGTGATGGCATTAAGAGGACCTAATATTTTAAAATAGGACTTTAAGGAAATTTATACTACCTCCCTACTGGGCAAATAAAATTCCTGCTCCAGAGAATTTAAGCTCAAAGTAAGCCATAATATAGGCACTCAAATGAGAAATCAGATGGTGGATGCTGAGTACCTAGAATAATGTGATACATACATCTCAGGAAGAGAGGAGCAAACACTCTGATGAGGCTCATCTCTTCTTTTTATCAGTGATCCCAAACAAATCTTCATCTGTGTTTCGCTTTTCCTATTTTAGCTTAACCAAACACGGTTAAGGCTTGCTCTCCTTCTTTCAAGTACAAGACCTTTTGCTGCTGACAAACACTCAGTATGAAAAGTTCAGTTTTAGAGCATGACAAAGTTAGAGATGGCTTCCTCCTGTACCAAAATTGCAGCCCTGCCTTTAATGCTGACTACCAACTTCCCCAAAAGAAGTCGCTAACAAAGGGCCACCAACATTCTCCTTACTACTTAACTAACAGCAAACAACAGGCAGCTATATTTCCAACATGGCCAAGCCCTTGTGCAGCCATTAACATCAGCTTCTACTACAGAACAATGAACTTAGGATGCACAAAATGCCAAGAACCTGAACAACCTCCAATGGCTTGCATTTTGTAAATAATTTACACTTTGGACACGTACAACATAATTTGTCTTCTTTCTACAGTAATGCTAATGGTTTTGAAAACATTTTTCTATTAAAACAGTCAAATATTTTTCTTCCTCCTCAAATCTGAAGGCAAACTATCTGAAGCTATCAGGAAAAGCAAACATTTGTGTGTCCCTCTGTGGACTCAGTTCATAATGCCATCTTTGTTCTTTGGGCTGCCAGCATTTTTATGCCTTTTCAGAGTTATGCTCACAGGCTAGAAAGGTCAATTTCAAGCTAACAAAACAGTACTTTGTGAGATTTGAGCATGATCATTTTTCTCTTCAGTCTCCTAAATGGAAGGGGTGGGAGGACATGGGACAGGGGGAGACACTTTATACAGCTGATGTATCCGGAACAACTGCAGCTACATTCTGAATGCAACTAAACAAATACACAGCACGAGAGAGGAAAGAAAAATCTATTTATTATATAACTGAACCTTGAGTCAACATTCAGTAAGCAGCTACAAGGAGAAAAGCATAAAGGAGGAAGAAAAAGGATGTCTGACAACTGTTTAAACAAGCTCCTCAGGAGTCGGATCCTCTATGCTCAGTTCCTAGTCAGGTGTCATCAAGATACAGAAGTCACTACTCCAGTTACAGGGGGGTCCTAAGCCTTTTCTTCAGCTGTGCTTGTTAAAAAAATTCAACTCACAGAATAGAAACAGAACTGATTTACATTTTTTACTAAAAATAAATTAAAATGTCCCAACTTTGTATGGCAATATCAATACAGGAAAATGAAAAACCATGAGGTACTTCGGACTCGCTCTACCAGGAGAAGTATTTCAAACACAAAATGCATCTTCTAGGGAATGTAAGGCCTATATACTTTAAAATAAACAACTGAGTACATAAACACAACTCCTACTTGCTTCCTTACACTTCTTCTTGAGGAAACCCCACTGTAACAAGCATACTCTGCCTTCAGAGAGCACATCTCTGTAGAACAGCTTTTTGTTTGCTTTATTTAGACGAGAAAAATAATGTAATCTTTTTCCTTTCTTTACACAACTTCTCAGTAAACTTAAACCCTCATCCTGATATCCAGAGCACCATCAGTGGAAAGGTAAGATAAAATCTGCTAGTTGATATCTCCTAAAATCTGAACTGACAGCATACACAGGCTGGTGTGAATATGCACACTGACACATAGAAAAGCCATCCAGATGTTACCAGAGTTTCCAGGAGTTGTTGTCTATGTACTACTTATTGCAAGCTCTGTGCTCAACATCTTTTCCCTGCTAATACTCTTCCATCATGCATTTGAGCTTCCTCTCCTAGCCAAGAAAAGACAGTTTGGATCTGTCTGGATGTCACCCAGTAGCAGCAGGGTCTGCTCTTTTGGCTGTGTCTGCAATTAGCCAGAAGCATTTTACTTGCTCAGGATGCAACTCTTTCCTGTTACTGACACGGCTAATGTACAAAGCTGTGGTCCAATCTGTGAGAAGTGTGGATTTGGGAAAACCAACTACAGGTAAATCTTCCAACTGAGCTGAAACTACAAGGTAAATGGGGAGAAGAGTAGAAATGCACCCACAAAGAGACTTAAGCTGAGAACAGTATGTGAGGTGGAGAATCAGGTACATCTCAGGTTCTCTTTTTTATGTGAGGTGGGTGGGGAGGAGAGATGGCTACCAGCATAACTCTCCTTTGTATTTCAGCACAGTAATAAGCAAGCTGCCATGGATTTAAATAGATCCAGGCATAGCACCCTGTCTTCCCTTTTTAAAGAAGATCTGGGAAGGGCAGCAGGCTCCTGCTTTGTTAGCCATATACTGGAAATTTGAGAGCCAGACCTGCCTCATCCAGGCTGAGATCAGCAACACAAGCCGTACAAAGCCCCTCTTTGCCTTGTGCAGCACTTACAGCATTACAGACTTAGCTGCAAGTCCTATGGGATCATCTCTGCCCATGGCAGCCTGTGGAGAAAGCTCAGGCCAAGCTTTCCCTTGGGGTATGCACCTGACATTCCCGATGCCTGATAGAAAAGATGAGTTAAAGAGGCAGTCTCCCCTGCCCTGGAAAAGTGTATTAGTATGGCTCACTGATCTCCCATTCACAACCAGGGGTTTGCTTAAAACCACAGCAACAGCTGGCAGCAAACACACCAGTCAAAGACTGACAGGGGAAGGATCCCTTAATGCACTCTCTGCTGACAGGCAACATCCCCTCAGGCACTACAACTCGAACACAGTGTCCTGAGACATGATGTAAAGGTGCTGGCAAGCTTTGTCAGCTCCCTGAAGCTCCAGCATGCTGAAGGGTAACTTCATAATATATTTTCTTTGAGCACTGCTGCACTAAGAAGAACTTTTGTCCTGTAACTGTGGCAGGGATGTATCACCTGCTGTACTTCCTGGCTTTCTGGAATTCAGGTTACTTAAGTGTCATGTCTGTCAGTGACATCTGGCAGAAGAGAGCGTGATCTAATACAGGGTATCCCCAAGTGCTACAGTTAAGCATAAGGAATGCCTTAATTCAACATGACAGACAGCAGTAAAAGGAAAAAGAAATCAAGGTTACAGTGAAGTGACAAGGTAAGTCCCACCGGATTGAACACTCACATAGTACAGATGAAAAGATGTGAGGGATTTTTTGGAATAGAAGAAAATAAGAAAAACAGGCATGTGAAAAAATGAAGAAGTTGAAGGAAAACTAACAAAAAGATAATAATTTAAAAAAAAAAAAAAACACAAAAAACCCCTGAAAGTAAACAATATATTTTGAAAGCATCTGCAGGGAAAATAAAAGCCTGGGCTGCAATCCCTCATCACTCACTACATGCCCAGCACAGAGCAAGAGGATGCTAATACTCCCCATGCCAACAGCATCAAAATGTAACTAAACTCAAGCATATACAGTGAGTACATGCACGGCTTAAACAATTCAATCAGTGCCCAGAAAAAAACCCATTAATTTGAACTTATTTGAACTTATTAGACAAATACCATAGGAGGTAACACAATGACTTTTCTCACCACTTTCAAGAACAAAACAGTACGTTGTACCTCAGGTTCTCTATAGGATGGACTGAACATAGGACAGTATCATTCAAGAGTTTAACATAACATTCTGCAATTGCCACTTTGAGACTGGCAGAAACCTCATTTGTCACATTCAGGCTTAATTTCTGTGTTCCGTATCTGCATTCCTCCCAAGTGAACACATAGTGACCTGGGGATAACAAAGGCAGCAGCACTTTTATAATGCAGTCGCATTTTCTTTAGTAAGTACTAATATTATTTAGCATAATAAAATCATTTCTGCACCCGTAGGCTAATACAGTAACATCATCTGTCACATGGCACTGCAAAATTAGTGCTATACCAAGCTTTGTGTTGTTCTATTACACTTGCCTTATTATTAAAGAAGCAACAAAAAGAAATGTTGCAAAACAGCTCCTCTGACAGTCAGCATTTTTCTTCTGTCTTTGATGCATTTCCCCACCACAGTTGTCACAGCAACGACACATACAGAAGCAAAGTCCCACAAGAGGCAGTAACAAAATAAATAGCAATCCCAAGGCTGCGGAGACTATAAAACCGATCTCATAGTAGATGGCCTGCAATTCAGACAAAAATAGTGGTAATAGCAGGTATCACACAGTCACTGCAATCATACAGAGCAAATTAATAACAATTAAACTAAAGACTAAACCATCTACTACGTCTCTGAGGTTATGGGCCCGGTGTTTTTGTCAATAATCAACAACTTTTGCAACAAAAATATATCTAACATTGCAGACACCAACAGCTAACAGTTATTTAATGAGAGCACTAGGAAGTAAGCTACAGGAATGCATTCTAGGCGAGAAATATGTGCATGTGAAATGAATGCAAAGTGATGCAAATGAAGTAGATTAAAAATGAACAAGTTAAAATTCTTGGACCACAAATCTAATGTTGTCCACATCTGTTTCCAAAAGGCCTCCATAAATGTCAGCAAGGCTGCCTGGATCAATGCTGGCTGCACTGGGGTGGGAGGGTATGTTGTTCTCTTTGTTAATCAGGTAAGGAAAGATTCATGGGACCAGCCAGTGATGTCCTTCCGGGATGATGGATTGCAATAGCAAAGTTTTCTGCAAACTCCAGATGAAAAAACTGCTTAGGGACTGAAAAATGTAATGGCGTGGATTTTCAGCTCCCTCCGGTAAAGACAGTTATTGTGGTGCCAAACAGCAAAACATCAGCAGCTAACAGCAGGCTTTCCAAACCTGGAAGGAAGGAAGGAAGGAAGGAAGGAAAGCCTGCAATGCAATGCCCTACTGGCTTGGGGCACAGTGCCTGTGAGGCACTGCAAGCCTCCCAGGGACAGCTGCTGCAAACATAGGGCAGCACGGCCCAAACCAGGCCAGCCATGTGTCTGACAGCTGGGCAGCATGGGGTGGCACGTCCCAGCTGTCCCTCCTGCCTAATAAATCTCTCTTCCCAGATTCTCTACAATTTTGGGAGAAATAATTATCTCGCTTGTACTTTGAATCCTCCTCTGTTTTACAGATCTGCCAGCACAAGGTCAGCTTGGCAGTCCCAGATGAAACTGGGGCTGCGTATTGTCCTGCAAAATAAGTTACAATTTCACACAAGCTATCTATCATGCTCCAGTTCCAGCTTCACTGATGCCCTTCCTCGCAATCCCTAATTACCAACTGATCCAAATACAGCAACCACCACCATTAGCAGAGTTGCAAATTTCTGACCTAATTACCAATTCTAGGATGAAATCTAGTTTTTGTGTTGTTTTTTTTTCCTTTAATTGTCATTACTATTAACTGCTGGTTTACACCTGCTCTCCCTTCTGAAGAACACAATCTAGATACTAGGAAGAGGAATATGGGTATTTTTCTGAAAGAATTACGCAGGAACCCACAAAAATATTCCTGCTTTCTTTTTTAGTTAGCTGAACACTTCAGAAATTATTCTACAATGTACATTTTAAAATAGGTTAGATGGAAAAAAGCTAATTAAAAATAAAACGTAAGAAATAGTTATGGATGTTTTAATAGGAGTAGTGCATATCGACACGGTTAGTTTTTTGTCAAAGCCGTACATCTACCAGATAAGACATTACCTGGAGTGTCAGGACAACATTTTCAGGCTGTGGAAGTCAAAACAAATGGAGAGTGTGTGTAACAGGCAGCATGCACAAAAACAAATCGAGTAATGAATAATTAACCACAATCAAAACAATTAACAACACAGAAACAATAACAAAAAGCCACTGAAGTAAAATAATGCATAGAAGCACAACTATGTAATGACAGAGAATTACATACAATAAAATACACAGCAGGTAATGTCTGGTTCCCTTTGTAAGTAAATGGAATCTAAGATCTGTCCAACAAACACTTCCATCTTAGAGCAGTGCAAATCAGTGTAGCAAACATCTGTTTCTTTTAATTCCCAGCAATCTCAAGGCCAGAGATTGCATTTCTTTGTGGTTTAGTGACTCTTTCAAAAATTCCACCAGTTGTAACTGACCTGTGATATTCCTGACTAACATTTTCTTTTCAATGCTAATTTTATTTTGGCATAAGTGCAGCATTTTCAGTAGCAGTTTTGGGAATGTGACAGATTACACAGAAAATTCACTTTCAAGTAATTATGGAGAGATTATAAATTATGCAAAAGTAAAAAAGAAGGCATTCAGGAAGGAATGGGGAAGTGTATTTAACAGGTTCTTAATCCATTTTTCATCTGTATTTCAAGAAAACACTGAAAGTGAAATACACAGTGACAGGAATTTCTGAAGAACTTAATTTTCCCCTTGTTTTCACAGTGAAAACAGACTTACTGTATTATCCTATTAATCTCCAAATGACAAATTCACACCTGATAATGCTTTTCCTTTTCTTGACAGCAGAAGAGAAAAGCTACATAGGTAAAACAGCAGACCCTCAACCTGAAGTCTGCTGTGTGTGAATCAGGAATGTTTCCAAGTTGTAGTCAAATTTCTTCTTCAGCATTACACACACCTTTGTGGAACTTCTACTGTACGATATGCTTTGAAGAGTCGCAATCATATTTGGTACCATTAAACTCTCTTAAAAATATGGACCATGTATGATTTTGAATGGTTTTAGCAAGCCTTCTCCCAGCAGAACTAAGGCTGTTGCAGCAGCAGTAGTGATGAGCTGAGTCCCTGTGAGCACACAGCAACTGTGCTCAGCTGTCAGGTTATCCTGGCAGCTTGGGGTCCCTGTCAGGGGATGATGAGGCATCTATGCAAGAGTCCAGCTGGGATCACAGGGACACACAGTGCAGAACTGGGGAGGGCCTCTTGAGTCACTAACACATTCTACAAATAGCTTTAAAAAAAAAGGAGAGAGAGATGAAGGAATGGCAGCAGAAATTTAACAAGATAAATGTCAGAAGCAGTTAGATTTCCTACTTCTTTCAATTCCCTGGTGAACTAGCGAGCCTTCCTTTAATGTGGGTTCACACATGGCCCACTTCTTCCCCTCCTTCTGTGATAACATCACCATATTCCGAAATAGGAGCCTTTTCTTCCTGGTGTTTCTTCTCCAAATATATGTATTTATCAGGAGTAATCACACCCCTTGTCAATTCTTTTCCTAAGCTAAACAAAGACTTCCACTGTCCTCTGGAGACCAATGCGTTTCGCAGATCATCCTAACACTCCCTGAGCCCATCATATTCAAGTTCATTCCTTCTGGCTGAGCAACCAAATCCAAGGCAACGTTTCCAGTCTCCTACTCGCACCTTTCAGGGACATTCCCATTTCCCTGCCTCTGCTGGGAGCTCCTCCAGAGGCACATTCACAGCCACACTTACCTCTTCATGGCTACATCTCTCTGATACTTCTGGCTTCTGCAAGTCTCTCCACTTGCCCTGATTTATTCTCAAAATTGTTTCAAGGTTTGGATTATATTCTGGTCAGAATTAGGTCCTATAGATGGCCTATATCTTCTTAAGCACACCTGATATTGTATCTGCCATCCTATAATCACACAGTATTTTACCAAAGGCTTTAACTACAGATAACAGCTATTAGTCTCAAGTTTCTCTTGACTTACATAGTGGTAATCACTACACTGAAGCTCATGTCTACCATCTATGTTCTAACACTTTATCCAAGGGCCCAGCCAACAAAGCCCACTTCACGCTGCTCTCTAGGAGTGCCCACACCACAGACAGGTGTTGCACTGCTAAGGCAAAGAACATTAGACGAGCCCATAGGATTGGCAAGTGCTGCTTGATGCAGCTGGAGGACAATATCCAAGCATTCGAGTGTAATGCAGAGTGTATCAAACCCCTGGAGTGATAAGCTCGCCGTCAGAAAGGCATAGAAACACAAGGTCTTCCCACTGCAAATCCCAAGGTCATTCAGCTCATCCTCAATCGAGACAATAGATTAATGCCTGTACGCCAAGCTCCATGCTCATCTACCTGTCAGAACACCATACTAAGCTCACATGGAACACTTGCTCATTGCGTGGACCTGGTTATGACTCCTACAGCACAAGGAAGAAGGCCCAAGCAGTGACACTGCTTCAAAGATGGGGCACTGTCCTCAAGAACAGCCTGAAATCAGACCCAAGCTCTGTTCTACTTCCTCTTGCTAACAGACATCTTAAGAATTTCAACTGTCACAGATAAATAAAGAGAGAACGGAGAGTATACTTAATGTGATCAGCATACTCTAAAATTCTTTATCAGTAGACTATGGAAACTTAGTTTGACCAAGTCACCAGAAGCAGTATATAAACTGAACTTTATGAGGAAAACAGCTGAAACTAACATGAGAACTGAGCAGTAATGGCTCTCGCTATAAAGCATTTTTAAATAAAAGCAGTACTTTTCAATACAAAGGGGCTTCAACTTCTGCATAATAAGGACTGCAGTCACATTACAATTGGAATTTATAATGGAGCCTTAACTGTGCGTTTTTTACACTGGCATATGAAATTCCTTTGTGACATTTTTGACACATTTCAGTCTCAATTTTTATAAGAAACCATCAGTCTTGTTGCCCTCAAATTTCATTCCCATATCTTTTTGTTATAACTTTAAAATACTACTCACTGTTTTAGAAATAAAACTGAATTTCAAAGTCACTGTTTTCATTACATTATGCAGATACACACAGACAATTTACCTTTTGATAATCGCCCTGTGTATTTCCAAACTTCTGCTGTGCTAGTTTTCTGATGAGATCTGAAAATAAGCAAGAACATTCCAGAGTTTTAAACAAAATACATTACAAAAATGGAGGAAAGAGGATGGTATGAATTCTACTCTTAAGCAGGCAAGATGTAATTAAGAATAGACATCTACAGGATCAGCAAGCACTTACGTCTTTCCATAAACTTGTCTAGTACCAACATTTTTAATTGACTGTGTATTTTATGAGATCACCAGGGTATACATCAATTAAACCCCACTGAAATGCAATGAAAGTTTTTCTGAGGTCACCTTTCTGTAGCTTAGCAACATTATTAAAAAATTTAAGTACAAACTTATCAATTACTTGGACAATGTTCTGGGTGCCAGCTTTGCTTCATTTCTAAGACAAGCACGTACATAGATACATATAAATACATACACAAAATTACATAGATAATGTGCAAAACAAGCATGTTAATGACTTCTTGATTGAAGAGTAGAAGGAAGAAGACCCTTATCTCACCCACTTCATTCTAGTTTCTATTCTTTCTTGGTTTTGGGACCAACAGACCTTACACAAGGGTATGCAACACAGCCAGAACAAATCTACATGGTACTGCAAGTGCAACTCCATTTCACTCACTTCCACAAGATACCATCCAAAAAAGGAAGTAGGAGTTCAACATCAGTGCCACTTCACATCAGAAATACAACTCTGCCACACTTATTAGCTGCAGTAAACCCCAGCAGCTGAAGGAATGGATCTCCTTTTGCAGACATCAGCAGCCTGCTCTCACAGAAGTGATACTATCCCTGTGGGAACTACGCTGGGACCTAAGGCTGCTGGCCACTAGTGTGATGCCCTGCACCTGCAAGCACTGGGAGCTCTAGCTCTGCTCCCTGCCAGGCTGCACACAAGAAGCCCTGCTCAGATGTCCAGGAAAAATGATGGACTGAGCTTCTGGTCTCTGAGGAAAAGGAAATACATTAGGAAGGAACAGTCTGACCCCGTGCTCATACAGGACTAGGCTCAGTGTGTTCAAGGGCGCTGTGATCTCACTCTTCTCCAATTCTGCACAAGCCTTATAAAAACAAATCCCCAAGCAGGCAGCTCCCCCTGTCCTCATCACCAGCACCCAACTGATCTGCAAGTTCAGGAGATTTTGAAAAGTTCCTTGCAGAAAATCAAACACAACCGCAGAGCAACAACTGCTGTTTTCAGTGCGACAAGGAAGGCTTTCCCTGCAAGGAAACTGCAGCCACCAAGACTGCAAATTAAAAAATTAAAGGAAAAATCTGTTAATGTTAACATACACAGGAGTGTCAAGCAGCAAATCATTCACAGACGGGAAGTGTATTTTAAAATGCAGGAAGCGTGCTAGCAGTTGATGATAAAGGATTTCATACAACCCCCTTTTTGAAAGACTATACAGAAGCTAGAAGACAAGGCTGAATCCCACAGTAACAGAGGTAGAACAAAAACATCAGTAAAATAATACCTAGGTAAAAGAAAGGAGCTCCAATCCTAATAAACTTGTTCAAGCATTGCTTGGCAGGGATCAACCAACCTCTGCCAAGATGCTCACAGCATCCCCAACGACCCCTGGAGCATTCCTCAGGGAGTTTCAGTAGCAAGGAGGTGCACAGCCAAGTGGGGCAGCACTGCACAAAGCCCAAAACGTAATGCACAAAATGTCTGCTGTCTCAGACAGTATTTTCTTCAGCAGCAAATGCAGAACATCTTTCCTCTAATTTAAATCTCTATCCCTCCCAAAGAGGTAATTTTAAGTAAGATTTGGTGCATGAATCATCCAAAGCAATGAATTTTCTCTTGATCTTACAAGCAGAAGAGCTAAAATAACCCTTTCATTTATGTATTTATTTACCCATTTAGCATTGTGTAACAATACACTGCAGTACAGCCACTGAAGATGGGTTTTAAGGTCCCTTTCAGCCTAAGCCATTCTATGATTCTATAACCCCTGGAGATCTTCCACTCAAACCCCTGGCTCAGAGCATGGGTAGCTACATCATGTTTCTCAGGGCTCACTCCTGAACTTGATCATCTCCAAGCAAAATATCTAATATTTAAAAAAAAGATTAAAAAATCTCAAACTCTTCTGACTACGTGTGATACACCTAAATTGCTCAGAATGTTTCTGATTCACAGTTGTTATTTATACCCTTTCCATAATTTATATCTTGCAGGTCAAAAACAGTACCTGAATACACTATGACAAACTGATACAAAAAACAAGATTTTTGATGTGTTTTCAGAATTTAGAGGCTCTAAAGCCTTTTCATCAGAAACTAAAGCCCCGTTAGGTTTATAGTAAACAAGAAACACCTGAAAATAGGTACAAAAAATTTCCCATATGGATTGCATAAATTAGATACTAAATAGTAAGAGAAAATATGGGTATTATGCCATACACAGCACAATGACTGCTATTACACAGCCTGTTTTTTTCCTTAATTTTCAGAATGGGAGTTATCCCTGCTGAATAAGGATTTACTACTTATATTACTTGGTAAAGATTTTTTTTTAGAAACTTCAGCATGTTCTTCTCAACAGGCAACGCATAGTGATTGATCATTCTTTGCAATGAATTTACTATTTCAATAACTTTCAGTATCAACTGTTAGATATTTTACAAGTTAATTCATTTGGAGGAATCTCAGGGGAGAACTTATTGCCCTCAACAATGACCTGGAAGGAGGTTGTGGTGAGGTGGGAGTCAGCCTCTTCTCCCGGGTAACAACAATAGGATGAGAGGTAATAGCCTTAAACTGCACCAGGGGAGGTTCTGGTTAGGTATTGGGAAAAAACTCTTCACAGAAAGAGTGATGAGGCATTGGCACAGGCTGCCCAGGGAGGTGGTGGAGTCACTGTCTCTAGAGGTGTTCAAGAAAAGCATAGGTGTGGCAGTGAGGGACACTGGGGTTGTGGTTGGACTAGGTGATCTTAGTGGTCTTTTCCAGCCTTAATGACTTTATGCTTTCACATGACACATGGAAGCTATTCCCATAAAAATTAATACTGGCTGAATCCAAATGTAAAATTACCTTCAGTTACTCACCCACACACCTGTAGGCACAAACATGCCTCAGTGGTTTTGCAGGAACTCAAGTTTTATGCACATCACTAGTAATCATGTTTAATACAACAGCACTCAGAGGTTAAATGGTAGAGCATCCTGTGCTCCCTTGTATACTGTGTTTTCACATACACTGCTCATTACTGCACAGTGAAGAAACACCTCAGTCTGCATTTAATTCCTAACCCCTGTGATTTAGATTTGATTTAGATTTAGATTAGATTTAGATCTTTCTATGAAGAGCCATTCTTTCCCAGCAAGAACATCTCAAATCTAGCACTGAAATGCATTTTTATTTTAAACTGAACTAAGACAACTCCACCTGATACTATTCTGCATGATGCGTAGAGTACCTCAGAGCCAATCCAACATTCTTGAGTCTGGTTCCCAGTTCGAACACAAAAGTGCTAGGCAGGTGTGGAAAGGAGTGGTGCCCTCTATTTTCAAATTAAGTAGATTACTTCTGAAATCTTGGCTTGACCAGCTGCACACATTGTTTCACAGGAACAGTAATCCAAGGCTTTAGCACAGAACACATTTCCTCACTGGGGTTAAAGGGATTTACCTTGTGAGGCTCATTTACACAGCTAATTACATTATTGCTCTGCACTGTCCCCTTCCTGCTCTCATCACACATGCAACATGCCATCTGCCCTGGCAAATCTAACTAGCCAGATGAACTGTTCATTTACCAATGCAATTTGTGATGAAATATTAAGCACCTCTGAGAAGCTCCTGTCAATGAAACAATCACTATCTTCTGCATAATTTGAGTGTCATGCACATCCAGCCAATAACACCATACTGTTCAGACAAGAAAATAAGGTTATAACTAGGCTTTCTTCTTGGAACTACTCTACAGAAAGGGAGAGCAAAAATCATGCAGATTTAAAAATAAACAGTCTGGCTTTTAGTCCCAACATAAATTAGTTATAAATGCTTCTTCCACGAAAGCTTTTCAAATCTAGGTGACAGGAAAACAGTTGGAATAAAACCTTTGGGAACGCTATGCTTAACGGCTCAAACAATTCCATTGAGCCAGTTCAGTTATAGTGCAATTCCAGCATTAATCAAATTATGCCAGAAATTCATTTATCCTTTTATGCATAATGTAACATACTAAGTTTCTATTCTGAAAAAAACTTCAAGCTAGCCAGTAAGTACCGTGACTGAAGCATTCAACTCGCACTGAATGGAGTTCTTCAGAACAACAGGAGAGAATTATATTGATAATATACATGATAATAACTGCTTTCACACCATCTCTTATCACAGAACTTCCCCCCATTCCCCTTCATCTATAACAGACAGTGTCAATGGATTATGTATACACTGCTCAGTTCAGTGTTTTTCTGAATATGGATCAGTTTGACCCCATTCAGTGTTGTGAATAAACAGCAACAATTAGTGTGAAATTAATTAATTAAAATAGCTTCAAGACTGTTTTTTTCCTCTCTAATTATGACTCAGACTATAAACTACCTCTTGCAAGTCCAAGAAAACCATAAAACATTTCAGATTTATTAGCAGAGAAAAAAAAATCTTTTGGGTTTTCTATAGCAAATTCAGTTTATTGACATTTTAGAAAACTTGCTTTGACCTGAGTGGAATTTTCATTGCTTCCTCAAAGTTAGAAGGCCTTAATTATAGTCAGATTCAGTTTCCTTTGAAGAAATCTCCTCCAGTAGATAAGCTAGGGTGTTTTCCTTTACTGCTGCTTAACTACTTCATGGATCCACACGCTTGCTCTGTCCCTAGTCCCAGGTCGACTCTGCACTGCTGGGGCCTCAACTCAAGCACTAAGTGCAGTTTTAGGTACTACAAGAAGGGAAAACCTACAGAGTGCTCAAAGTAGGGCTACTAAAATGAGGAAGGGTCTAGAGAGCAGGATGCATGAGGAGCATGTGAAGTCCCTTGATCTGTTCAGCCCAGAGCAGAGGAGGCTGAGGGGAGCAACACTGACATTCCCTCAGTTCTAAAACCCTCATACAAGAACCTGCTTACCCTAGAGATAGCAAAAGGAAATTCCCTGCCCAATCATGTTGCACATTAAAGAAATAAAGTGCAAAACACCATAATCATAGAAAAAAAAAAAAAAAAAGGAACCTTGTCATTGCACTTGCTTTCTGACATGTAAAATGATGCCCTATGACCTGATATTCTATGGTAGGTGGTTGAATGGAGGTTAAAACCAGCAACTACAAACTAAATTGCCTAATTACTTTAACCTCCCATCACATCTGCAATGTCAGTCTGCCTTGTTACCTTCTCCTCTCAGTATGGTGCTTCCTCTAACCAATATGATCATCTCCCATTCACATTCTCTGGCTGCATTCTTCAATTACATGGTCAAAAGCAAGATATATATGCTACATTCCCAGCTTATCCAAGAGTACTCTGTTTCTGTCTCTAGCTGAGACAAAAAGCAAATACACAGTGAATGCATTTTACATCTTGTTAGACTTGGAAAGCACACACTGTTTTATTTGTAGGTGAAAAGACAAGTTACTAGACCACCTAAAAAAGAGCCTTAACTTATAGTGGATGAGGTGAAGGGTGATGTGAGAGGGTAAAGGCAGCAGGATCCTACAGGCAAAGAGATGCATGAGTAGCCATGAACAGGAGTAGACAACACTGAGTGAGTTTTAATCAGCACAGGTAGGAGCAGGTACACTGTAATTGCTGAAAATGCAGAACTGTAGTGCAGCAAGAGTTGCATGCTGCAATAACCAGGATCTGAAATATCAGATTCCCTTTACACCCTTAACAGAAAATAAGACAGATTTACAGAAGAAACTATAGAGCAGTGGATTAGATTAGCAACATCTATGAATGCCATTCACGCACAGAAAAAAGTTCCCTAACTTCCCCAAAGCACTGATGAAACTACAGAAGTTTTATTAGTCAGTTGTTATTAGTCAGGAAGACCAAACAAATAATTGCAGTGTTCCACAAACTATCCTCACACCTTACAGCTGCCCCAGACCAAGTATATTCCTTTAGTAGAGTTACACACTTTCATTTTTGGGCACATTCTGCTTTTACTCAACGCACAAAGACAACATTAAAGAGCCATACCAGGAAAAGGTTTAGAGACAAAAAATAGCCTATATGCTATGTACTATAGCTACTATACTGTCTGTTATAGTGCAGCCAGAATGAAAGATTTCTCCTTTGAAAATAATCTTTGCAGAGACTTTCTAGCTGTTCTTTGCTACAAAGAAAGTTCTGTTCTTGTTGAAAATTTGGAGAAAGAAGAGAGAAGTCTTCAGAAAAATCTCTGGAGTTCACAATATATTTGCATATATCATGAAGAAGACACCAAGACAAGTAAAAAGCTCTGAAGAAGTATCCACACAGAAACTGCATCATCTCATATTCTGAAGACAATGAAACTTCTGCAATGCATTGCTTGTGCCACAGCAGCTACTTTTTGGGCATTTATTTTGTTTGCAGTAGCTACCTAAAGTTCTCTCCAGGCCGCCATCTGGTAAGGATTTACAGCAGATTACAAGCAAAGATTTAACTTGGTACGCTGTGCACGCTTGTCTGTTTGAGCACACTGCAGGGAATTAATCGTTCACAGGTTGTGTAACATACTGGACTTCACTAGAATTGTACATATTTCCATTGTATGAACAATACCATTTTTCCTGCTCTTCACTTCTGTCCTCAGAAGCTCCAAAACTGAGAAAAGCAAGAAAATCCTCTCTCTATATTGCTACAGTGAATCGCTGAAAATACGAATGCACGTGATTGGTAGTGATGCACGGGAGCCCTGCTGGTACCACATTTTAATTACTTCAAGAAGTGGCTTTCTGGCAGCTTTACTGTGGTTTCTCAGAATTCCGTCGCTATGTTCTTTCATTTTTGCAAAGGTCAAAATCTTCCACATTTGCTTACTGTGGCACACACGTTGGATCCAAATCCTATACAGATCACTCCTTCACTCAAAACTCAAAGACAAAGGAAAGGTGCCACACTGAAGAAAGGCCTCACCTTTCTATTTGTTCTATATGGCAGCTTTCAGCTGAGCTACACATCCAAACCAGTAAAAATATTCACCACCTTAACAGTTGCTTACTGTTCACAAAAACAAAATAATCGGTGCATTTTCAGAGAACATAAAGCTCTCAACTATGTTAAAATGCAATACGGGTAATAATTTACTCTTTTCAGACAAGCAGAAAATATATCTGCACAGTGCAGACAGGTAAGCTTACACTAAGGTGTATATTCCCATAAATTCAAACTACACTATCTGTGGCAGCTGACTTCCCTTCTCAGAATCACAGAATTGCCAGGGTTGGAAGGGACCTCAAGGATCATGAATCTCCAACCCCCCTGCCACACTCCTGACTCGCTTCATGTTGTTCTCTTCTCCCAGGAAAGCAGTGACAGAATGAGAAGTAATGGCCTAACACTGCACCAAGTGAGGCTTAGGTTGGATATTAGGAAAAAATTATTCTTTTAGAGTGGTGATGCATTGGCACAGGCTGCCCAGGGAGGTGGTGAAGTCACCATCCCTGGAGGTATTCAAGAAATGTGAAGATGCAGCACTGAGTGATGTAGATCAGTGGTATGATGGCAAGGGGTTGACAGTTTAACTAGATGATCTTAGTGGTCTTTTCCAATTCAACAGTTCCGTGATTCTATTATTTGAATTTAAGAGACTTTCACTCTCTCTCTCTCCACAAACATTCCATGAACTAGAAGTTAGAAGAGAAAACGAGGTCCAATACTACATAGAGAACATAGCACATAAAAATAAAATGGAGGGGGGAGAAGAGAAACCAGAATCAGTCCCAATGTCAAGCCAGGAAAAACAGGGAGCCTTTGCTGGTGGCCTAAAAATCCACTTGTGATATACAACCAGAGAATGCAGCTGACCCAAAACCTATTCCAACACACTTCTCACCATACAAGACACTCAATGTTTCAGATGCCCTGACTATAATTTTGCTACCAGAGAGAGGGATACAAACTACCAGCATATTCACGTGGTGTGTTCTAAGACTGTCACTGTGCACTGGTATCTGAAAGGCAAAATGCAGACAAACTGATGCTTAAACCTGCTTTTCTCTTTCTCATGAAATACTATGTGGGATAGCCAATCCTTTAGAGACACTACACAAAATGAATGCACACAGGTTCTCAGGAGTTTAATTCAGCATTTCAGTGTAATTCCTGGTACACGGACACCATGCCACATCCAAAATAACTTATGTTACTCACATACACTACACATAGGAGCAATAATCAACCAAATACTTATATTTTTAGGAGAGGTTTAATAAAATAGTCAATTTTTTTTCCCCAGAACAATAAACAAGGCCACCCACTAAGATCCTGTCCTGTACTTCTCAATCCTCCCATCCTTACAGCTAGAACCTCCAGGTCTCAGCCCCACGCACCAATGCAGGGAAGACCACTGGCCAGCTCTTTGGCTGTACTTCATGTCTCCCATGAATGTTGCACAGTCAGGATAGTTTCAATCCCCACTCTGATATTTCCCCAGACTGCAACAGCTTTCCCAAGTCAGCTCTCCCAGAAAACACCCAAACCACACACCAGCCACTGCTTCCAACAGACAGAGGACATAGCTGACTTATCTGGAAGCTGTTTTTTTGCCTTAATGTTATCGAGGTTGCAATGCTGGATTGTCATTTTTCAATTGCTGTTGAAGTATGTTTTTCTCCTAGGCACAGCCAGCAGGCAGTGTTAAACCAGATCACAATGAGCATTCAGAACACTGCAGAGAAAAGATTCCAGATACATGTACAGCGCTAGATTTTCAGATTATCATATATGTCACACTGGTTACAACTGACTTACATATATTTTGCATAATGCTTGTCTCCATAAGGGACTCCTTGTTTACATAATCCAAATGAAATAGGCAGGATGACATTAGAGAAGTGCAACCTTCTTTTTTTCCCCTCCTGTGATGGCTTCCAATAGACAATCTGTATAAGCTTCCCCCACCCAAAAGCTCTGTCTGTCCACAAAAAATCATTTTGACAAGCTATTTGCTGGATAGTCTACAGTTTGGAATAGCTTTGGGGAAAAAAAAAAAAAAAAAGAATTATGCTTCTGGTGCCTATTACAAGTAGCAGACCCCAAGTCTTTGTCAGAAACTATTTCTGTGTTCCTTGTTTACATATGTATGCTATCAAGCAGAGCACCTCTTAACTTCCCAGCATGAAACGAGCAATGATCTTTTAAACGCTATTTCCTTAAGTGTATGTGAGTGGGCAGAGAAAAGAAGATGCTAATTTATCCTGTTATCTTCCTGCTGCTCAATATTCCACAGTATTTCTAATCTTAGACACAAGGAATTTCTTTCAGCGTACACCCCATATGACCACACAAAGATCAGTATAAGTTCTTATAAAAGTTCATAATCGCCTTGGAAAACTGAGTGCTGCCTTATGTTGCTGAACTGTAGCACCTGAACCAAAGTCAGAAGCAGTATGCACGCAGTTCCTTCTCATCCAACACATCTAATGTATTAAAAAAAACACACCACACAATATCTGGATTTTGCTGGATACACACTGGTACCCAGAAAAGGAGGTACACTTTTCCATTGCAGCTGTACTAGCTAGGCATACTCTGTTTATACTCACATAAAATGATGTGATTTTTTAATGTTAACGTACAAAATGTTACAATTGCTGAATACACTCATGTGAGACAATGATTTCAAGAACAGAAGACACAAAACAAACTTGCTAAACTCCATGATTTGCAGCAGCTTTGAAAGATGCTGAAACTGCTCAAAATAAGAGACTCTGCAAACAGAACTGAGAGGTGCAGTCCAGGTTTACGAAACTGCTCACTGTTCTTTCCCATAAGGAATATACATTTACCTCTCCACACCATGCTTTGCCTAGCAAGGTCCTGCATTCACATTTGCATTAAAGTTGCAATCCAGAAATAGAAGCATTTACAAAGCAGTTGTAATTAAAAGTATGCAGCATAACTGCCTAGTGATATGTTCAGGTACAGCAGAACAAGGTGAACATGCCTTAAATTTTTGTCTTATTTTATCTAAAAAGAAAAGGAACTTCAGCTTAGTTCTTTTGTGAACTCCTTGCATATTAGTTACAAGACACAAGCTGTGAAACTGAAGATTTGTAGTGCAGATCCTGCTGGCAAGTGGAATTTCAGATTAAAATCGTCTTACTGCAACTAACATTAGTTTCCATGGGAACAAAGCCACGCTAAGACAGCCACACAGCCAGGGCTCACACTGACCAGGCCCCTTCTACAGCAAGTTCATATCTGAAGGTCCCCAGCACAACAGGTGACACACACCACGTCACATCTGCAAAGTGACTTAACTTTATTATCATGCTAAGCTGCAGTTTGCAACAAATTCTAAGACAAAAACCGGCAGCTTGTTTTGGTAGATGTCCTCTCAGTTGAGTGCTGGAAGCAACCTATAATTTTTCTGTTATCATCTGTTTATTGTAAATTAATAAGCTGTTAATAGTAAGAAAGAACGAGCCTACAGAGTCTCAGCAGCAGCACCGTCCTCTTCATGTTACAAACAGACAACTCAAGGCACTGCACAATTGAAGAGACCAACTGAGCATCATGCAGCCAGTGACTGAGCAGATTCTTCCACCCCAGTACATCAGTAACTCCATGCAGGGGCAGGTATGCTCCAGAGTGAATCACTCCCTTTGCAGCAGTACATTATCTAGTAAGGGCAAAAGTATTTGACAGATGAAGCTGAAAGCAGATCTGTTCACACTCACTGAAGCACTGCAATCAGATATCCAATCAGTACAGCACTGTTCTTAAAGATTCAGCAATTTAAGCAAACCTAAAGGGTTACAGTTCCTTGCTCAGGTTCTGTCAGTGTGCTTTACTTAACAACTGCATTTAATCCCATTAATAACTTACCTATTAAATCTGAACTTAGATTCAGCTGCATGCCCACAAACGTTATGGCATGAGCAACATACTTAGTCTGAAGCTGTTTATCAGACAATTACTCAGATTTAACTAAAAAGGAAGTAAAAACAAAACCAAAAACAAACTTATAGAATACCTCGTGGCTGATTTTCTTTTTAAATAATCATTTTCAGCTTTAAAGTAACTAATAAGAACATTTAAATAAATTTGCATGCAATTGAAAAACTTAAGAACAACTTTTCCCAAGGACTTCATCTTTTGCTTTATCACAGGCTAGGAAGCTCATGCTAGCTTCCTTCCTAAAGGCTTTATTGGGACTTAAGGTGTACAGAACTGTAACATCAGAGCACTACTGGAAGCACACAAATGATTTGCAAAGGCAGGAATATCTATCTACATGCAGTTAGGCAATCCTGTCACTTTTCATATTTTTTCCCTTCTTTTTCCTCCCAGCTAAGCATAACTGGAGATTGGAAAAGCAAACAGTAAGTACTTCCAAGTACTAGGGGAAAAAAAAAAAATAAGGCTTCTAAGATCAAAGTTATAACTGACTGATACAGAGCTCTGCCTGTGAGCCACACTTCTACCCTGTGTTGTGGTTATGTGCACTACTCTGGGGCATCAGCCTGGAACTAACTCTTCTGGGGCTGCAGACCAACAGCAATGATGACGTTTGGAGTCAGACACACCGAAACAGCTTTCTGTGCATACTTGTGATTACGTTTATTTTCATCTCTGAATCAGAATTAATCCTATTTCAAGTTGACAGTTTAAAAAAAACATCATTTCAAATATTTAACTACACTATTAATACACTGAATGTGAAAATAGAACAGCATATGGCAAAAGAGATTAAGAGGATTAACCAATTAAATGGTATGACTCAAACTGACATGATCCGTCAAATCTGTGTTTTGCAGTGAGGTACGTGGGGGCATGAGGAAAGGACTTCACCTAAAGAAAGCACTAAAAGCCAAACTCCTAAGAACATGTGGTTTGGTTGGAAACATCTGCTGGGAGGGAATGAGATGAGTGACACGTGCAAAACTCACGAGGTAAGCAAAAGTGATTTACTTTTAGATGGTTCCTTTCTCTTTAATGCTGTATTTCACAGAAATCCACATGCTTGATGTAGAACTTAACATGAACAGTTCCATGTGACTTGACAGCAAACTCTATACTCAATCATTTGTATGTTTTGGTCACATGACATTAAATTTGACATACACAGCTATAGACCACATTCCTGTTACTACAGAGGCACAGTAAACATCTCACTGAATTCAAGTTTCCATAACTGAAAGAGTAAAATATTCAAGCGGGCCTCTGGACAGAACTAAGGCCTTTTTCTGAGAGCTGAAGGCAGACAACTCAGCATATCACATCTCATGAGAGTAAAATAGTTCATCTGCACATTTCACGGCAGGAAAGAGGCCACAAAAGCAAAGGCATCTGGAAAGTGTTCCTCCAAAAGGTGACATTCCTGTCAGGTTCACGCAACGGCCCTCAGTACACCTGGAGTAAAACCTGCTGGGAAGACAGATAATGCAGGGAACAGGTCAGACCTTTGCTCCCCAGATTAACCTTGGGATCTCCAGGCACTTGTCTGAATAAAAAGAATTCATTTGATTTCATTCTTCTATAGCTATTGAAGAAATGGCAAAAATACAAGCAAATAATCTTTGGTAGGTATTATACAGGCTTGTAACCGAAGAATTTAAGATGTTAAATTAGTAAAGGATTTAACATAATTGAAATATATACTACAAAATAATATAATCTCCTTTTATACATAGCCACAGCTAAAATGCCAAAATTAATCAGTAGCAAACCAAAGCTGTTCTTAGGTCACTGAAACTTCACCTTGGTATAATTTAAAATATCAATATTATACAAACATTAGCATTTTCTTTGGACAGCTAAATTAAACAAAAAGCACGTTGAAAAGTTCCACTGATACAACTACAAACCCCACAGACACACAGATCCCAAAAGCACGTTTCAAGCAATGTAGTCTCATTAAGCACACACTTTTCTCATGTCTCAGCCTCCCCTTTAGAAGAACTCAGTAGAAAAGGAATGGAAAAAGAAGAAAGATGCAGTTTCATTCTTAACTCTGGATCACAAAGAAACACAAAGTTGCACGTTTGTATAATGGAAATGGATTTAGATGAGAGTTGTCTGGATGAAGATATGGAAACCAAAGGAGTTTATTTCTAGTTGCTAAGTTTCTATGATTCTTCTGAGAGTGCATCTCATAAAGCTGTATTTTAAAAAGAATGTTTATCACAACATACAAATCGTAACGAGCTGTCTTTTATGGATTTAATATTAAATACAAAGCAAATCATGCTTTACTCCTGCAAATTATGCTTTACTCCTAATCCCACATTTCTGAGTGCACATAAGAGAAAACAGCCTCGAATGTATCAATGACAGCTTTGAGATATCTAAGAAAAGTGCTGTGAAATTTCATTAACGTTTCATTTTCATTAATAACATTTTTCTGTTCTGCATAGTTGGGTGTTATCTGACATGGTAGTGTGCATATAGGCCACGTGGCATGCTACTAATAAAGCCCCTACTAGCATTTACTTCCAAATTACTGTCTTGCTATCTACAATAATGTGAGTGAAACAGTAACAAATCTTAACATGAAAAACAAAAACAAGTTTATCTGCTTACCTTGAGGAAAAGGATTGGGCTGCACTAGATACAGGAAAGCATGGACTACTTTAAACAAAATTCCTATTGGCCCAGGTTCATGGTATGCACCTGTATCATATGTCTTGGCAGGTACAAATCCAAAATCCAAAGTCCCAGGAGGCGGCTTGTATATAGGCTGAACCTCTGAAATAGTACTTCCACAAAACAACAGCAGGAGCAGACAGAGTTCCACAGCCATGGCTAGCAGTATTCATAAAATTTGAGGTAGAGGTAGTTGTCCCATCAACTCCAGAAATCTTCAATACATTCACTTAGGAGCTAGATTTCTCAACAGCAAAGCACTGGTACCCTCACACCCTTATTCTTTAATGCCTTCTTGTTCTGGAGTGGTATAGGAGCCTCTCATGGAAGTGACTCAGCGCACCATCTCTAGGAAAAGAAAGAAAGAAAAAAATTCTGAGCTCATTAAGGTACTGGCATGCAAGCAGAAATTGCAAGATACCTGCAGACACTGAACTTATCATCACTTGTAAAAGCAAGCTTGGAAGGACAGAGGAAAAAAAGAACTGAAGTCTGTGAATAAAATGGTCTGCTACACATGCTGTACTTGAAAGAGGGATAAAAACAATTACGCACAGTTCCAGGTCAATGAGTTTTCAAAAACAAAGCAGAGCATTGGGACAGCTCCAGAGAAAATATGCAAAATTAAGGTAGAACATACAAACTGCAGTTCTAACTAAACGCTGTATGTCACTTTACAGTAGTTTGCATCTAGTCAGCTACCTGTAGTTACTATAGAGGATAACGACTACTAGCTGTATCTTGCAGTTTCTTTAATCTGTAACATTTTAGTTTATAGGACTCCCTTCCCCACAAACAACCTTGCAGATGGCACTTCATGACACCCATTTCATAGCTAAGGCCAAAGACTCATCTCAAGAAAGAATTTAAGCTTCCACTTGTTTTGACATTACAGTAACTTTTTATCACTGAAAACTTAAGGAGAAAAAAAAAAAAAAAATCTCCTGTCCCCCTGAAAGATAACAGTGTATGTCCTCAATTGCTTTCAGTAGAAAGCAATTAATTCAAACTTTCACAATGTTCTCCTTCAGAGCCTGAGCAGCCAATAGCTTTTATAAAACGTCTTGTTGAAGCTGAGTAGCATTAAGATGACTCTGGATGCCTGTAAAGTGTTAAGAATGTTGTCAGTCTATAAAACCACAACACTTTCATCAACTGTCAGAAAAGAAAAACAAGCAGAAAATCCCCTAGTTTCCAACAAAACACTTGGCCACATTTTCATCTACCTGGAGCTAGCTAATACTCCTTCAGCGCAGTATGGGCCATACTGCAGCACGGGAGTGCTCTCCAAGGAAAAACTCCCTCTCTTCAAGAAAAAAATAAAAAATAAAATCACACAACAAAAAAAATGACCCAAAGAAGTCCGCACAACCAATAAAAGGCAGCGTTTGCTCCCTCTTGACTTTGGAAGTCATCCATCAAACTGGCTCACTTCTGGAAAGCCTTCACCCACTGATCAGAATGCCACCAGTGGGGACGACTGGGAACGCACCGCTCACAACCAGCCACCACCTCAAAGCAGGGAGCACCCAGTGCAAAGCAACAACAGTGGGCAAAGCAACACTGCAATCACAGCTGCAGCCAGCCCAAAGCCACAGCAGCTTCTTCACTTCCAAGGTGCTTCCATGTCAGAGGAGGTCTGAAGACAAGAACACTTCTGAAGTTGGAGCAAGGTGAGTCTTTGTCTCTCCCATGCTTTACAGTCCCTAGTAAAACACATCTGAAAGCCAGCACTGACTCACTGGAAATCATATGGCAGGCTTGTTTACTGCTCCTTCCTGTATTCAGAAGTCTGATTAGCATCAAGAAAAACATGGAACACGGAAATACAAAACTTGATCAAATAATTAGGGACAGTCTTGTTTCCCTGAAACCCAATCTAGCTAAAAAAGAAAACTTAAATCTATTTTTCCACCAATGCCCAGTGAAAACCAAGAAAAACAATTATAATCCCATGAACATCAGAGTTACCAAGCCATACTCAAAGAGCCAGTGTTATATGTCTCTATATACAATGTCCAACACTGAAATGTAAAATCTTAGCAGACATTAAAAAATACGGATTTCCATATCAGAAAGATATGCTTAATTAAATAATAATGTCAGAAAAAAAAAATTATCATAAGACCATTTAGTTGGAAGGAACCTTTAAAGGCCATCTACTCCAACCGCCCTGCACTGAACAGGGACACCTGCAGCTGGATCAGGTTGCTCAGAGCCCCATCCAGCCCAGCCTTGAATGTCACCAGGGATGGGGCAGCCACCACCTCTCTGGGCAACTTGTGCCAGTGCTTTGCATAATTTTTTTTTTTTCCCTTATATCCAACCTAAATCTCACCTCTTTTAGTTTGCAACCATTCCCCCTTGTCCTGTCACAACAGACCCTGCTAAAGGGTCTGTCCTTTCTTACAGAACCCCTTCAGGTACTGAAAGGTTGCACTCAGGTCTCCCTGGAGCCTTCTCTTTTCCAGGCTGAACAGCCCCAGCTCTCTCAGCCTGTCCCTATAAGAGAGGTGTACCATCAGTTATCCAGCTCTAACATATTATTTTTCCCCTTTCAATCATTTCTTGAGTCTGAGATTCTTGAGCTTTCTTCAGCTGAAAAGACATTTTCTCAGCAGAATTTTCTTTAATACACTTACCACACCATGGCTGAATGCAGAAATCAACGGAAAATGAAAATTGCTTTGATGGCAGTTTATTATCAGACCCACAGAAACTCCATGGGATAAAATATCACAAAATCCCAATTAAGTGCAATAGATTTTTATTTTCTCCTAATGACAAATCAGTGAAGGTTGTGCAAGCTCAATGAAATAAACCAAGCTGAATTCTTACTAAAAAGTCTGAACACTTTCCGAGTAAATTTGAGTGCTCTGGAGACTTCTCAATGCTCTCCAAGAGCTCAGCAAGTCAGGAGATAACGCTCACACACCATCACTGACCCCTGCAGAAGTTACAGAATTGGACAAAAAAACAGGCTGAAAACACTACATGGGAATGCTAGGGGCATTTGTGAATGATAAAACTGGAGAGGAAGATGACCATAACTGGAGTCCTAAGGCAGAGATAGAAGACAGGGCAAGTTTTCTGTTGTGAGCTCTGTTATATTAGAGAGAAGTGGGAAGATGCACACAACTGTTTTTTGTATCTCTTCCCCCCCCCCCCCCCCCCAACAGACCAAGTTTTAGGCTAAGGACAATTTAAACTAAATCTAATTGTACGAATGGGAAAACAAAGCACTACCAAAATGTCCTTCTGATGTTGAAAAATAATGCCTGGCAGAAGTGTGAACTCATCTACTAGCTGATACTGAATCCTGGCAGTTTCACAACAAGGATGCTACTGAAATTGCAAGGACACTACCTGTACTGCAGGCACAAACAATATCTTGCTGCATAGAGATGTACAACCATCTTTCCACTCTGAAGACACTACAGAAATGTCCAGGTCTGTATAATTTTCAGCTGAGCCTTTATGAAGTTCAGTATTTCTCAAAAAGCAGGCAGGCATCTTGCAAATCAAAGAACCTGCAGCATTCAACCAGATGTGCTCTTTCTCCCATTACTGGCAAATCCATCACAATGAACTTGGTATATACAGGCTTATTGAGTGATTCCTTCAGGCTGACACCAAATCTTCTCTAAACTATATAAATGCTACATTAATAGTGAGCAGGAACTTGCAGAAGCACTATTAAACCTATAACTCAGGCTACCTGTGAGCATTCAATAGCTGTTCAACCTACCTAAAAATAACACTGATGTAACAAGCTCCCTGTAGTTACCTTCATCTCAGTAACTATTTAAAAAAAAAAAAAAAAAAAAAGCCCACAAAACGTAAGCTGGAAGCATATTAGTAGCTGAATATGCTAGATGAACAGTGCTGAAAGTGAAAAAAAATCAATCCATGAAATTGTGAGAACTGCAAGCGTGGTATATGAGCAGAAATGACATATATACCATTCATGATAATCCTCACTGCAGTGTGTGGCCATCTCATTTCCTTCAAAGCAGCGTGACATCAGTACGAGTTTGCCTGCACAACTCGTGCCACGTTCAAGCAAGCAGGGAGAGAAAAATCAACTGTGTGAACCTTTGGAGTGCTTCCATTAATTATCAAGTAAGGTGTTCATTTTGTTACTGTTTTGATTAAGAAAATAACTGTTTGTTAACTATGGAAGATACGTAGCAATTAAAACTTCATTTTCTGTGCAGTTTGCAAGCATCCACTTTACAAGAATGAAGCTTTTGCTTTTTATTCTGCAGCTGTCACCTAAGTATCCCACATAAGTCACTAAACTGAATTCTTAGGCTTTTTTTGTTGTTGTTGTTGAAAGCACTGTGTGTGGAGAACATCATCACTGCTTCACCATGTGTGCTGCAGTATTATCACATCTCTGGTATATCTCACTTCGTATTAGAAAACAAACAAACTGCAGTGCTTTCCAAAACTGATAATGCTTCAGCAACTGCAGTGCAAGTTTAAGAAGAAGAAGAGACAGATTGAGATGCAGAAGTTCAGTAACTGCTTTTATGATGATACCTATGCTAATGAGCAGAACTCAGAAGCACTGTGATATCCTCCTCAGAAGCATCATGATGTCCCATTCTTTGTTACTACACGACCGGCCTCTCATTTAACATTGCAATCCATGCACATACAACTCTGCAGTGCAGTGATGTGGCTATGATTAACCCTGTGAACTGAAATTCAATCAACCAGAGGCTACATTGCTCAAGCTCAATGTGGGAGCTTCTTGGCAGCAAACCAGGTCAGAACAGGGGAAGAAGCAGCTGTCCGCAGGAAGCCCACCCTGAAGAGCTGGCTGCGTTTGTCATGTTTTTTAATTAGTCATTTGAAAACCCGAGTCCATAATACCACTCAAGGTTCCAGCAAAAGCAACCAGAGGAAGACTGAAATTAATTACGACAGCCACAACACAGGTAGCTACAGCTGGCCTGCAACTCCCGGATGTGCATTAAAACCAAACTGCAAATGAGATACAGCACAGCCAGCTAAGCTAGACACCATCAAGTCCAAAAGATACAGTTTTCTGACACAATCTCTCTCAAGCCTACCAAGGATTACAACCTGTTGCCATAGGAGTAGAAAGCAAACGAACCCAGTAAGCACCAGGGACTGCAGAACTGCCTGACGGCACCAACACAAACAAAATCCCCCACCCCAGGGAGCTGCAGGAGGCACCTGCTGTGCTTGTTGGTGCTCAACGTGAAGCACTCAAGTCAGGAACATGGGTATGTGCAACCCAGGTTAGCTTTGAGCTGCTAGCTGGTTGTGTGTGAAATACACAAATATACACAACCCCCCGCCCCCCAAACAAACAAATAAAACCAAAAGAACCAACAAAACCCACTCACCAACCAGCCAACCCTGCACTGTTTGCTGCTGTAGAAGTCACAGCAGTTTACTAACATATGCACACAAATAAACTCCAAGTGAGATATCTTCCCCAGAAGATCCACGGCTCTGACTTTTAGTCTAAAAGTTTATGTTTTCACTAAACGATCCAAAACCAAATATCTAACATGAGATTAAGCGACACGTTTACCCCAGTGCTCATAAAGCCTTTCCTTGGAAGAGCATTCCTCAGCATCACACAGGACACCACAAAGACATCCCATAATTAGACAGCTTTTCGGCAAACGGGAACAAGCGAGAGCTGAGCGCAGCCCCAGCAGCAGACCCGGACCGCGCTCCCTCGCAGCTCGGACCAAGTTTCCCTCATCTTCCCAATTACTTGCGCCGGCGAGGCTCTGCCCCCTGCCACGCCGCCGAGTCCTCGATCCGCACAGCAGCGCGGGCGCCCCAGCTCTGCCTCCGCCGGAACACGGACCGCTCGGTAGTTTCTCCGGCCGCCTCCCCCCGCACGGCGCTCGGATGGCGATACGCGATGTCTGTCGCCGCAGCCGCGCGCCGCGGAGAGGCCGAGCCGCCCCAGGTGCGGCGTTCGCCGCAGCGCGCTCCCACGGCGGGAAGGGGCGAGCCGCCCTCCTCGCCCGCAGCCACCATTCCGCCGCAGCGCCGAGACGGGGGGGTCTCTCCCCGCGACGAAGCGATGCGGAGGGCCCCGGCCCCCCCACCCAGCGGCCGGACATCCCCGGAGCTCTTCGCTCCTCTCTCCCCGTCCCCGCCGCCCGGCTCTGCTCCGCGGGCGGATCCGCCCTGGTTCCCCGCACGCCGCCGTGCCGCAGCCCCTTCCTTTCCCGCAGCCGTCCCCGCTGCTCCCGCAGCCGGCTTCTCCCGACCCAGACCGAGCCCTCCTCCCGGCTCTCCCGCCGGTCGCCCCCCTCACCCGGTTCCCGAGGAAGCTCTCTCCCACCGCCGCCACCGCCGCACTTTCTCTCCGGGAAGGGCAGCACTTGTGCCGCCCGCAGCGGGAGGAGCCCCGCCCCACCTGCCGCCCCTCCCCGCGCACACCGCGCCCGGCACTCACCGGCGGAGCGGGGTCGAGGAGACGGACGCTCCGGTCGCGGGCTCGGGGCTCGGCCCGCTCCGCCTCAGAGCGCAGCGGCGGTGCCGTCCGCGCATGGATTACGGAGGGCGGGCTCTGCCCCGGGCCGGGCTGCGGGACCACCCCGGCGGGCCGGGGCCGGAGGAGGGAGAGGGGGAGGAAGAGGAGGAGCGTGAGGCGCTTCGCCCCGCTGGGCGCCGTGGGGGCGGCCCGCAGGGTCGGGCCGGGCTGCGGCGCGGTGGGAGCGCTGCGAACGCGACCTGTTGCTGGGCGGGCTGCGGCGGCGCGGGCACGGCTCCGCTCCCCGCCGGGTTCCCTCTCTCATCGGTCGTTGTAAGAACATCTCGTTTCACCCCTCCCGGTGGATGCCCTTCTTTCCTGACAAGGTTATCGCCTCTTTTGGGGCCGGAGTCCATGTTTTTTCTTCAGAGTGACTTTGTTTCTGAGCCCGTGACACCTCGGTCAGACGAGATGCACCTTTCCTTATGCCGTGACACAGTAACACGCTTCCGAAGGCTCCTGTGCTTTCCTCATTTGCCCTCTGTGGTTTTTATTTGCAGTTTCGGTGTTTCAAAACTGTGCCCCTCATTGCAATATCAAGTCATTGGGTTTGGAAACAATTCCTACAATTCCTACCAGGCCCTCCACTGCCCAGCATCACCACTCAGGGCAAAGCAGGAACTTCTGCTGGACATCCAGAATCACACTGACTCCTCAGAGGTCCTGAAAGCACTGATGGAGAGGACACTGATGGAAATGGCTTTGTGCAGGTAGAAAGATGCCAAGGGGAGGGTGGTAAGGGCGGTGGCTTTAACCTAGAAGAGGGGAGATTTAGGTTAGATTTTGGAAGAAATTCTCTACTCAGAGGGTGTTGAGGCACTAGAGCAGGCTGCCCAGAGAAGCTGTGGGTACCCCATCCCTGGAGGTGTTCAAGGCCAGGCTGTATGGGACCCTGAGCAGCCTGAGCTGGCGGGTGGCAGCCCTGCCCACAGCAGGGGGTTGGAACTGGAGGGGCTTTAATGTCCCTTCCAACCCCAACCATTCTGTGATTCTATGAAACCAAGGCTTCTGCTATTGCAGGAGGCTGTCTTGCTATTATAACTTTGGCCAAGGATTGAATATTTTTCAGTATTTTGCAAGGCTGGATTTTACCTGTATTTCAACTCAGGGCATTTGCCAGCACTGCACACTGGAGAACAAGCTGCCACGTTGGCTCCACTCAGAAAGAACAACTATTCTGACCGGCACAGTTCCTGGATTGTTCAGCTTGAGTGCTGCAACCCAAGCTGGAGAGCGTAGCACAGAGCTCAGCCAGAGGCTCTTGTCTCAGCTCTTGTTACAGTTCTGCTATGTACCCAAGCAGTTTGTCAAAGACAGGTGATGCTATAGTTTTGGTGAGACACAGAACATGATGGCAAAAGGTCAAGTGTGCTAAGTTAGGCAGATAGTCTTCAAATTTAGAAGTACAGCTCCTTCTCAAGCTCCAGATGAACATTTTTCTATATACAAGAGAATTTGCCTTCCAAACAATAGGCTGCATGTAACCAAAACTATTAATCTAATGATCTGGTGGATTTGATTTCTAACACTCCTGTGCAGTGTTAGAAGAGAGAAGCTGAATCTTGGTGCCATTTGACTGATTTTTAACTGCAGAGTGAAGGCGCATAGCTACAGCAATAAATAACAGCAGAAGAGTTTGCCAGAAATCAAAGACAGTGATGTGGGATTATGGAAGAGAAGCGCGTGGAATGAAAAGTAAGGACATTGAGCCCTTCTGGAGCTGAAGACACTAAGATTTTCTTTTGGATTACTGATTAACGCAATAGATTTAGTAGAGGTTAATGGTAGGCTACCACAGGACTGTTAGGTGAAATGTGGCTGCAGTTTGCAAGCAGGACAAACAGGAAAAAGACATGAGTGTTCACACAGAAGAATTCAAACTAAACTAAATCGAGAGCAGCTCTGTTAATGGAGGTGCTTTGTCAGTGAACTAAGGCAACACCAGTTTCCTGATGAACATTATCCATGTTAGGTACTGAAAATGTGTTTTCTGAGAAGCACCTGGTTAATGTGTCACTGAGATACGGTGGATGGAAGCCTGACCTCTTCAGCTGCCTCCCACTGTATTGCTGGCAAGCCAAGTGTATGTCTGGCCTGAAAGTGCTCTGAGCAGCTGTTGACCTTTCCATGATGTTTCTTCTGCATGTCAGGTAGGGGTGGACTGTGAAGTGGGAAATACTGCACCAGCTTGCAGTCCCCGTCCAAGTCACAGCAGAGGCCAGGTTTACTTGGCTGCACATTTACCTGCCTGACATTTGGCCACGAACATGTTACCAGATTTGCATGTGCACTGCTGCCACATCAGAAAAAGGAACGTGTGAAAACTGCACACAGTTGGAACAGGCTGAAACAGTATCAAGAAAACTTCTCTTCCAGAGACCACACAATTTTCTTCCTGTGGTCCTTTCTGTTCTGGGACACTTGGACTAAAATTCATCAAGACACCCTCTGTCTTTATCCATTGTGGTCAAAACTTTTAAACGATCTCAGCACTCAGGTCCCCAAAATAGTCAAACCCCTCACTGCTGACATCAGCGAGGAAGTGCTCTGACAAACCACAGCACAGTAGGTTCTACGGCCCTTGAAAACCTGCTCTGAAATACGTGTCCAAAACAGGAACAGCTGGATGAAGAAACCTGCTCTGTGCTTGTTGGTGCCGAGCATTTGGAAATCTGGCTGAGTATCAATCATCTCTGTTATCTCAGAGGAAAATCCTCAGATAACAGGAAGATACATGAGTTTTAGAGCTTAACTATAAGCTGTATCATGTAATTGATTTTTAAGCAGTGATGATTAAAGGTCTATTAGATAAATAACCTTTTTCATTAGTCGTAGTTGCGCTAGGTATAGCATTGCCTGAAGAGAGCTAAAATCAGGTGTCCAAACTTCTCCTCTCCCAGAAAGAAAAAGGTTGAGGCTAAAAAGCCCTTATGTTGCATTTAGACTTCCCCTGGCTGTTTTCTGAATGTTGTCAGGGAGAGAAGTGTGCATGGATGTGGGAGAGAGAAACAGCATGTCTTCCCTGTGCTGGGGCTGTAGAGATAAGTGGTTTACAGACACTGTACCTACCCCAGTTACCATTTTCCCCAAGTTTCTGTAGATTATAACCTCAAAGTCCTTCCCTGCCTCCCCATTATTCTTTCTGCTTAGCCCTGCCCTCTATCTGAGCCAGAAATGCAGGGGCAGGAGGGAGGTCAGGCTCTCACAACCAACTCAGTGCCTGCCCATGTACCCATATCCTCCCCCTGCTCATCTCCCCGTCCCTGTTGTCTGTCCCCTCTCTGACATCCACAGTTGCATCCCTCCTTGTCCTTAATTCTCCTGTGGGATGTGAGGCTTAAAGGATTATGGTCTGTGTGAGTTTGTAGCCCGGGCTCTGCAGACGCTGGGAAAACAGGGGGCTGGGGTGACAGGAGGCAGGGAAATGTCAAGGAAAGTACGTCACACTATTATACACCAACCACACACATTTTAAAGGAAGAATTGGGACTTATAAGAATGGTGGGAAACAGCACAATTGCTGTGTGCTATAGCTTACAATGCATTTGTTTAATTTCTTACTCCTGAGGGAAAATAAGAAAGGAAATGGACAATCTGATTCTCATTCATTCTCAGACTTAGCAAATAACATGGCATTTCATTGTAGACCTTTGATTCATGCCAGTTTGTGATATAATCTCAGTAACGCTTGCCTTCATCCGAACACAAGATTAATGCCGCTGTACATCACTTCACGCCTTCAGAGAGCTGATGCTTTGTCAGCTACACGCCTTGCCATTACACTGCGCTCTGCCCCCTCCTCACAACTGTGATAGATCTGCATGACAACTCCTCAAACAGCTTAAGAATTATATTCATTTCTTTTCATCTGATGGAAAACACTACAAGTTGCTCTAACAGATTTCAGAGATAAAGTTACAAAATGACAGGGATTGCATGATGCATGTGCTCTGCACTTGTCACTTCTTATCTGAGCTCCTCCCACCCAGTTTTGCTATCATCTCCATGTTTTATTTTTGCTTGCAAGTCTTTCTTGATGTGTGACATTCTGATAAATTAGTATGTCAGAGAAGCTTGAAATTACAACGGGAAAGGCACATCTCCTTTTGGCCCTGGAACAAAAGAAGCTTGCCCAGGTTCTAATGTTTCTTTGAAAGAAGACTGGGGAGAAATGGCTAACAACTACTCCAGGTCTTGGTTCCAGCTGCAGTGATGCAGAGGCCTGAATCACGGGCCCTCTCTCTGCAGCAGCTGTATGTAACAAGCAGCTTGATGGAGGATGTGGCCACAAGAGCTAGGACCTGTGCAGTCCCACAGGCAGGAAAGGCTGTAACATACAGTTTAGACAAGGTATTAAAGTGAGTATCTGTGTATCAGTAGGAACAAAACACTGCAGAAATAATTAATCAGCCAAACTGAGTGCACTCCTGAAAGCTAGCACAGAAGCAAAGATGTTGATCCCAGAAGTCAGTTGTCAGGAAGAAACGGATCCATTTTCCTCTCTGTGAGTGACCCTTTGATATACAGAAGTCCCCTCCACACAGAGTGGCTCTCCCATGCCTCCCACAAAACGTAATCCTACCTTATGAGCTTAGCTGCTGCAGTGACCTTCTTTTGTCTGTCTGCTCTGGAGTAAATTCTGCCTGACAGGAGTAAAGAAGATTGGGAGAAGGTTATTTTTAATATCAGTATAGAATATCGGTAGCAAAAGAAAGTACCAGAAAGGGAGGCATCCATCAGTTCATTATGTTTCCAGGGAGAATGACACCACCACAACTCACAACGTCTTGCAGGGAGCACACAAACAGCACACATCACAGCGTTAACCTGACAAGGCCCCTTCGCCCCAGTTTCTATTATTAACTTTACAACTAGTGCAAGTCTCCTCAAATGAACTGCGTGAGGTATCTATTTATCTCACACACACCGTACCTCAGCTGAACATTTATTAACAGGATAGGGTGACTCCTATTAGTCCTTTGCGGAGTCCTTTGTTTCTGATCACTAAGTTTCTTGTAGAGTGGCAGAGAACACTTTTTATTGTAACTTAGCCCAGGTTTCTGGGCTCAGTCGTGAGCTTTTTCTTCCCTCTCATTTGTTGAAGTGCACACTTAAAGGAAGCAGTATTTCTGTCCCTTCCAATCCTGAAGCCTTGCTTTCCATTGACACTGGGAAGGCAGCCTGCTCCCCATGCGCTGTTATCATGCAAAGCAGATGTGCAGCTCTCCTCTGCCACCTCGCAGCTCGTTTCTCAGCCCTCCCAGGGCTGGCACAAAAATCTTTATTAGGGCTGAGCAAGAGAAGATTGCAGCCCTGATGGTAACTTGCTTCAGGCATAAATGCCTGAAGCCTCTATAATGCTATGGATTTTTTCTTATTAAGGAAAATGTTTTTGGAACTTTATGGAGGAGATCGGATTTTTTTTACTAACATTCTCATTAATTCATTATTTCCTGTATTTGACCTCCCTGCTGATTAAAGGATGAGAGACCAAGAAAAGGAAAAATGTTCCCACTGGTAAAAACATAAAGAAGAGAAGCTGACCTTTAACTGAGCTCCTTTGCCTTTTAGCAAGTCAGAATGTCAAATGATTTTCCGCATTAAAGTATTTCATGGCAACACAAAGTATTTGCGAACAAGAAACACTTACAGTGTTGGAGGATGCCTGAGGCTCACTGTCCTAAAGCTAAACTGTACTCTTGAACTCTAGCCTGAGTAAGAGCAAGCCTCACACCCAGGACCTCGGTGTGCTACTTGGATCTGCCCTGCTGCAGGCTGAGACTTCCCTCCCTCTGTGCTTGAGCTCACAGTCGTGCTGATGAGTGCAGCCAGAGCACATCATTGTTGTCATGCTGGTTTGCTCTTCGCAAACAATCTCTGGCTGTGAATGTATTAGATCACATATTGTCTTCAAGGGATGCTGAAGCCCGGGGAACCAGGCAGGGCATTGTTCACCTGAGCACATCCTTTGGCCATGCAGGTACAGAAATCAGAGAGTTTGAATGCAGACTGGGTAAAGGAAAGATGAAACTTTCATCCTGTATTTACTCATCAGCTGCATCAAGTCCTGTGGTTTTTGGTCTGCTCTGTGTCTAATGAGGAAATGAATGATGAAGTGCTATTTCATGGCTTTTTGAGCCAGGGAGGACTGTTCTGACTGCTTTGTGTTATTCATATGCACAACATACATCGAGTCATGGAGGCTCACATACTGGTTTCAACATGAAACTCATCAGACACATCAGACTTCTGGAGGGAAGGCTTCAGACAACAGCAGATCTTTGTGGGAATATGAACTGTCTGAATGGCAATTTGTTCTCCTTATTAACAAATAAAAATGTTAGCTTTCATTTACTTGTCTGTATTCAGCTTCCAATTTCATTTCTACTCTTTTGAACAGCTGCATAAGAGCTATGAACTGTCCCACAGTACCAAAGGATTAGAGTTGTTTTGTTGTGTCTCACTTTACTTGTCCAGATGAGAGGACTTTTCACTACATTTAGGGAAAGCTTTCCCAAGGCTGCCAGCTCTCACTTTCTGTTACACCATGAGCTGCCTCTGCTTCTGTACAGGCTTGTATATTTGCTTTGGCAGATTTGTAGATGTTGCTATTTGTACTGAGGAAAAGAAATAAATTCCCAAATCATATTTCAGTTGTAGAAGCAATCATCCTGTAAAAAGTACTCCACAACGCACCGCAGTAAAACATTTTATATATTAGTTTTTATATTCTGTATGAGCTGAGGGCTGATGCAGTACAAGCAGACAATTAAAAAGTGCACATCGGATGTATTTTTAGCAGCTGTTTCATATTACCAAACATGCACATTGCAGGCTGGTTTTATGACTGTATATATTTCAAGTAGCTTGCAGAGTATCTCAATGTACTGAGCAAAACACAGCAAAATATTATAAAAAAGTATGCAGGTCAGTTCCACTCAACTGTTGCCAAATTGAGAGCAGAGAAATGACATGACAAACATTTCCTGCCCATGTGAAATCTGTGAGTAGGAAAGTCTGCACTGCAACTGGAATGCAGTTTACTTAAACCCCACGAGAGGAGTTCTACCTGTGCGTAGCTGTCAGCCAACCTGGAGTTCTGGTGTACATCAAATGTTACTAATTTGTACTTACTGACACAGCCCTTGAAAAAAACCTCCCAGTTGAATTTCCAGCATAAGACTGTGTATAATGTAACCACTTCAGTACTCATTTTCTGCAGCCTTTTTGCTGCTTCTGAAAGATAGTAGACTGAATATGTTGTCTTTTGATTTTGACAGCGAAACCGAATTTCAAATTTATCACTGAAGTTCTTGATGGAGGAGTGAGCTAGTACATTTTATAATTGGGTGCCTAAAGATTTTCAGTATACATTTTCTCACCAATTTTAGGGAGGGAGAAAATCTTCTACAGCTTTCCTTGCTGCTGAAGCAGGATTTGCAATACTACCAGGCTCTGACGTTCTGTTTGGGAGCTAGGATTACTCACAGTCAAATGGCTCAGCTCCCCAAGGCTCTTACAACTCGAGCTATGCCTCTGCCAGATCCACAGTACTCTCACATTTGTTATTTCTCTAAAAAGAAATAAAAAGGAAGAGTGTGCATGGGCAAAAAGCTTCAAGTGCATCTCCGTGGAACACCTGTGTGCTCAGAAGAAGAGTTTAATTTCCTCTGAAGCAGGGGCTGTCTGTCTCAAGGCTTGAAACAAAAGACTGGGGGACAGCTGTAGCAAAGCTAAAAGCTCTCTTGTGCATTTATCTGCTCCCTCCTCCCTAACCTAGAGAAAAATATAACAAGAGTTGCCTTTCTCCCAGGGTTTTGTCAACACATCTGAAGCTCTGCTTGGAAAGCACTGTGCAGGATAGTGCAGCGTCTGGGAAATCAGACAGAAGTATTCTGTGTTTAGAAATGATTTCTGTATTAAATGAGATCATAATTGGTTAAATTGCCTGGTAATTAAAGAATTTTGCTCTTCTTATTAGATAAACAATTTTTTTATTGCAAACAGTTCTCGTCTTTCTAAATTAGTTCCAGGAAACCCTATAATGTCAGTCACTATTAGCATTTGGAATAGCATTAAGAGATTTATGCGGGCTCATATTAATCTGTCTAGGTTAACCTTTGTATCCAGGCTGCCTCAGTTGCTGTATTTCAAATCTGCAGAATGTCATTTCTTCTCAGTGGGCAGGAAAAGGTTTAGCCCAGATTTAGCAGTGCTTTGATCGTACTATGAAGTCATTTTGAACTCATTTGTGACCAAAATAAAACATTTCTCTGGAGCACTTCTATTCAGCCTTACATTGAGTTGCTCAACCAGTTGGAGCTAACTTTTAGCTTAGCCCCTTGCTTTCTGTCTAGAAGTTGCTACAAAGAACAGACAATTGCTAGGACACAGAGCAGCATCAAGAATATTCTGTTTCATTTGGGCACTGCATCTCGGAGCTCCAGAAATGCATCATCTCAGACACTGAGTAGAGAGGGGGTTCAGCCCCATCTCCCATCTACAATGTCCAGAGCCCCCCAAAGCACTGTCCAGCACTGTCTGGAACAAGAGCAGATGCCCTGTGTCCCTTAGGAGGCTTGGTCCAAAGCTTAATGATGCTCATAATTAGTAACATTTCCTAATATTTAACCTAAATACCGTTTTCTGCAAACTGGGTTCAGTTCTTCTTATCCTACCCCCAGTGGACACAGAGAATAATTGATTGTCTGTTTTTGTAGTACTGTTCAAAATACTGGAACATGTACTGGAGCGTGTTACCATGTCCTTCCTCTGTTCTTCTGTTTTCTAGATCAAAACCTAACAGTCAGGTTTTCATTTCTCTCTTCCAACATCTCCATAATTTCTGTATACCCTTAAGAAACTTCATTCCCTTGTGCCAGTGTGTGATTGCACCACCTTCCTGAAGGAAGCAAGCTGATGGCTTCCCTGGCTGTGCCAACAGTGTTCTTCTTGGTGCACTGCTGAATTTGCCTTTTTGGTAAGAGCACTCCATCTTTGGTGCATTGTTGGTGCATTTGTGTCTTTGCAAATTCCAGAATCTTTTGTTAACCAGGCAATTGTTCACTGCTGGTCTTTATGTTTGTTTTTAATTAATACTATTTTTTATTACATTTGATTCTTCCCTCTTCAGCACTTTCATTTTCTTAACTTCATATATTTGATTAGGTATTTACTCATTTATCAAGTATGTTTTGCAAAAGGCTGCCTCCAAAATGCTTGTGTCTCTCAAAATAGTATCACCTGCATAATTTATAAGGAACACTCCACACCTTGCGTCATAGGATCATAGAACAGAATGGCTTAGGTTGGAAGGGACCTTGAAGATCATCCAGTTCCAGCCCCCCCTGCTGTGGACAGGGCTGACATCCACTAGGTCAGGCTGCCCAGGGCCCCATCCAACCTGGCTTTGAATGCCTCCATTGACAAGGCAAGAATGTGTCATTGGAAGGTGTTGGAAGGCACAGAGCCGGGTCCATAAGGACACAACCTGAAATTCTTCAGAGGTCATCACTAAACAGCTGATATCTAGCTGCCATGCTGAGTGCAGTGAAGATGCTGACATACCCACCAGCTTTCTTGGCTGCGTGCAGAGCAGGGTTGCAATAGCACAAAACTAGGAGTCAGAGAGCTTTGATTTTTTTTTGTTGATTTTGTGACCAATTTGTAATGCATGTGACAGAAAAGTATTACAATCTCTCTTTTCATTTATTTCCTTGCCTGTAAAAAGCAAATGGAAATGTTTGTGAAGTGCATGGCTCCAAGGGGGAAGATGCTATTGAAGTGCAAAATAGAAATGCTGTATCAGCCCTATCACCATTTATGCAGGTTGAAGCAGGGAGCTCAAAAACAAACATTTCCAGATCCAGTGGAACTGCTGCAGGACTGATGCCTGTGGTGTCCAAACCCAGCTCTGCAGCACACTGTCCTTGGGCCAGGACCCCTCATTGCTGTTTCCCCTCCTCACTGTAGGCAGCAGGCAGTGTGTTTGTGTTCCAATGGCATCAGCACAGTGTGAAGCGGTTGGAAATGAATTCTAATTACACTGCTCTGTGTGCACCTGGCACAAGTGTTTGGACCATTAAAACATACCATGGTCACCAGTAGAAACAGAATATGGGATGAGGCTGTGTTAATGGCTTCTATGTTTTTGTAGCACATTACAATAATTGATTTTTTTTTCCTTTTGAACTTTCTAGTGAACATGCAGAAGTTTTTATTTTCAACAAATTTTGTATTTGCAGCAAACGTTATAATAACAGAACAGCTTGATGTTCCAGAAAGATTTGGAATCACAGAGGTAAACAAAACTTGTTCCAAATAAAAATGTGCTGAAACACCTGCTCATAGCTGTGACCAAAGCTGAGAAACAGCATGAAACTGTCATACCAAGAGCTGACCCCGCAGCCAGGGCTGTGCCTTTTGTCCCTGATGGGCTCTGCTCCAGCATCCTGTGCGAGCCACCTGGCCATGGAGACACAGCCCGAGAGCCCATCCATACTGCAGTGACCCCACTGCTGCGCCTTTGAAGAGGAGAGGAGAAATGCAGATGATCCTGGAGGGATGGGGAGAAAAGGAAATGTTTCTGACTGGCTGCCTGCTTGCCACTTAAACATGCAGGGAGATAGATATCTGATAAATATTTAAATATTTATTTAGTGCTCTACATGTTTAACAAGATGAATACTAAAGAGGGTAAATAGATTAAGATTTCCAAAATGATTGGGCCACACGTGTCTTCTTACTTCAGGCCTTTGTGTAGCACAGATATTTCCACCAGCATAACTACCTGTTAATGCATTAACAGTCCTTGTGCTGTGAAACCTTAACCAACATACCCTGCACTAAGCCTGTGCCTCTGTCCTGGCCATCACCTTGAACACCTCTATTCTCACCTTGGAACTTTTTGCTTTTGCATAAAGACTGCTTTATGCTTATTACTGACCCTGCACAGCAGTTTCACCAAATTCTCAAGGAAATATCTGTCTACATACATGGAGAACTTGACCCCTCTGTATTCCTATCAGCCACATTTGGTGGGAAGTGAGTTTGTCTGTAAATTAGATTCTGTACTCTGTATGACACATAAAGCCTTGCTGAATCTCTCTTGATTAGTTCTCTGTTCTGACCTAAGTACAGAGATAAAAACATTGTATGGCCAGTACTAAATTGAGGAGCACCAAACTGTGATTCAAGCATGCATGACTAAATCTAGCTGTCCCCAAAAGAGAATGGCTTAGGTAAATACATGATGAGTCCAGTTACAAAGGAAGAGTTGCACTTAAGCACTTGTTTGCATTAGTCACAAGGCATAACTGCGCAGAAGCCCTCAGGCAGTGCTGTTTTTTTTCCAGATAGTAAAATACACATTAGAAATGAAACAACAGCGCTAGCATCACTGAGAGCTTTTCCCTTTTGCTGCTCTCTGACTGAGACAAAGGGCACCACATAGCTATCATTGCTATCAGAATCAGGGCAGAAGACTACCAGCAGAGAGCAGCCGCTGATTCACACCTCTAACTACTGCTCTGCAACAGCAGGGAGGCACGGCTGCAATCAGTGTCATGGATACAAACACACAGAGGTTCAGCTTCACACAGGCTAAGAGGGGACAAGGATAGAGCAGGTCTTAACAGGGCAGCCCAACAGGAGCATCCACTCCCCAGCTGTAAGCACTGCTCGGGTGCAGTTGGCATCCTACTGAAGGATGGGGCAGAGCTGCTGCAGGGCTGCTCTCTCCTCATGAAGCCAAAACCCTTCCTAAAGCAGCAGTGCCCCAGTCTGTACACAAAGCCTTTTGATGGGCTTTTGCTTTTCCTCTCAGACTCTAGCTTCAACGGCTGCCTGTTTTGCCCATATATTAAGATAGTAATGGAGAGGGAGAGGTTTCCACACAGACTTGGTGCTATAAGAACCTTAAAAATGCTTTATTAATTATGCTACTGTTTATGAGATTCACAGTTTATGCATCCACCTGTAACAAGATTTCATATTAAGTGCATTTATCCTCATTCTGTCATTCACACAAAGGTATTTTCACCATTAAAGTGATGTCTGACAGCTTGTTTATTCATTCTGAATGTGCTGGACAGGACCTAGTGTTCCATATCCAGAGCAAAATGTTCTTAGCATCATAGAATCCTTAAGGTTGGAAAGATCACTAAGATATCTAGTCCAACCTTTGATCCATCACCACAACATACCACTAAGCCACATCACTCAGTACAACAGCTACCCTAATGTTCTTCATCTCCAAACATGAATATTGTGTCTACCTGAGATGGTTGCTGGAGGATTTAACTCATGTCAATTCTGCTAGACAGCTTTCCAGAAAGGAACAGAACTTTGTCTTCTGCTCCATAGAAAGATCTTCTGTATTTCAAACATGCAGTTTGAAAAAGGGTGTTGAAGCTCTCTTGACAGACTGGGAGGAAGATAGAGAGGGACAGCCTTTGCCAGTGAGGCAATGCACAGCCTAATGGGAGGCCACCAAAGACACGGTGTTAATTTTACCTGGGAGTGTTTAGCCAGCATGGCAAGAAGCATTGTGCTGGAGGCTGAAATAAAGACCTGAACACTGATGTCAATGGAAAGAAGACCCAAGCCCACTGATAAGTACCCAGGCTAACCTCTGGAGCTCACAGACAAGGCAAATGGTACTTTCTTGTCCTCTGCAACTGGAACAATACTCAGAGGATTGACTTTCTCAGGATTTCACAAGACTTACATAAACTCTGTAGGGAGAAGGCTGAAGGAAAACACCCAGATGTGTGGCTCTGCTTTGAGAAGCACCAGCTCTTCATGCTCCTACCAGGCAATGGTTATCCGAGACTTCCTCCGCTGGCCAAACCACTGCCATTGCCGTAGAAAGGTAGATAAAAAAGCAGATAGGATACTGAAATAGAGAAAAACTAGTTGCCCAGTGCCTTCTGTCTTTACAATAATTTTATGCTAAATCCTAACTATTGCAAAGCCATTTAGGAATACAGAAAAAGATTAAAATATATATATATATCAGGGTAAATTTGTGCTGCTTTTGAATGGAAATTTCAGTAGCATACAAATATTAAAATGCTGGGTCTCTTGCTGTGAATATCTTTCGTCCTTAGTCCTGGGGTGACTTGCAATACGAGATACAGCCTTTAGAAAAACATTAATTAGCGTTTCCAATCTAGAGGATCTAGCTTGAGCCAGCTGTTCTGTTAGTTTCATGTACAACACATGTCCATCTCTGAGATTGTATAAACAAATTAGACTGTGTATATACTTGCTTTCAGTAGTACACAGAGAGAAACATATTTTATGTGAATTTACCCTCCAGAAACTGAAGTTCAGTATTTAAACATCATGCATTGGAAGCTCCCATCCATATAGGCCACAGAAAAGCCCTCGTGATGAGTGAGGGCAGGAGGGAAAAGGAATCATCAAAATAAAATCCCCAAATTGTCAGTCTGCCTTCTTGGTGGTTGCTGGGACCTGTAAGTATTTATGCAGCTTAAAGGCTTGTTTGGAGAGCTATTGTCAGGCACCTACTGGTACATTCTCCTCTGTTTCAGAAGCAGTAAGCCATAGTAACTAATTTTATGTGCATTACTTACACATCACTTCTGTGCAATTTCCATCATCCACCTACAAAAAATATCCAAATTTAACTGCACGTGTTCCTATTCATTATGTCTAACTTCCCATGTCTCAGATACACACTTCAGGCCATACTTTCCTACATTAATTTTTTTCCCCCATTTACTACTCTACTCCTCCTTTTCTCTGAAAATAGATACAATTCATTCTGAATACTTTATGCAAAATGAAATACTAATGGGATTTGAGTCTTGCTGATAAGGCTTCAGGTTCCATAACTGATATTCATAATATTAATACAAAACTTAGTCTGTAGTATTCAAAATAGATGCAATCCACAGTACAAAGCAGCTTAAATTCACAGAAATGACAATCTTTAAAAGAAAAAAAAAAAAAAAGATAAACGTCACCCATGTAATTCCCTAAGAATTCTTCCTGTATGGGAACAATTCTTTCTTTTCCAAGAAAATGACAGTAGTGAAGCCTCTCTCATTACCTAGAGGAACAAGAAGAAAGAAAATGTCCATCCTCAGGCTGCCAGCTGGATCGTGCTCCTGATGTTCACAGTCCCGTCTGTACCCAGTTACGGGGAAGGTGACATCCCCTCTTCTCCAGTGAGTGCTTTGGAGCAATGTGCAACCTCAAGGCATGTAAAATATAAGTTCTTTTAATTTCCTGTTGCATATTTTTATCAGCCGGGGGCATTCTCTCAATATTTTCTAGGTGCACACAATCACAGTATGCCATGAAAAAAATTATTTGAAATATTAGGCGTCTCATCTCATTTGTCTGTTTCTTTCTGTCTAGTGTAGTTCACTGGAAAGATTTGAGTTTTATTTGCACTCATACTTCCATTCAATACGACAGTACATATCATACATGCCCTTATCACTCAAAATCCCTTTATTACCTATACAGTGTGAATAACACCTTCCTTATGCCATTTATTGGCCAAGAAGAGCTTCTACTTATTGAACCCATTTTGGAGACAGCATGGTCTCGTGTTCTCCTACCACAGAGGTGATCAGCATGGAGCCTCAGGTCTATGGGATGATATTCGGGAGGTATATTAGGAAAACTACTTCTCAGAAAGTACAGTGAGGCACCAGCACAGGCTGCCCATGAAGATGTAGTTACTACCTCTGGAGGTATTCGAGAAACGTGAAGATGTGGCACTGAGGGATATGGTTTAGTGGGCAGCATTGGTGGTAGGAGAATGGTTGGTTTAGATGATCTTAGAGATCTTTTTCAACCTTAACGATTCTATGATTCTGATTCTAATAATTTATCCACATATTTTCATATATATCCACTTGATTATAACAATAACCCACCAACCATACTTGTGCTAATAGCTAAAACAGAAATAATGATATCTCTAAGCAAAGATCACTGGATGAAGCAGTGCCTCCACCACTACTGGTCTGCAACAGTGCCCTTTATTCATCTGCAGTCAGCCTTTTTTAAAAACAGAATCCACAGAGTAAGTGCTGCCAGAAATATTCCTCAGATGCTCCTCAAGGGAATTGCTAGTAACGTGACTGCTCTGTATTTTCACACTGGACATCAAACAATGACTGGGTAGAGCAGCACATAACCCTGGAATTTTCTTCCCTAGAGTTTTTCATGAATAGTCGAATCTCAGCTCCATAACTCTATTGCTGATAGTCTGTGGGGATTACATGAACTACCATGTTTTCTTGAACATGTAAGTGTCCTCCCTGATCATTAGACCTATAAGGAATATTTTAGCATCTGGGAAACAAGCACAGAAAAACCCAGAAGGGTGGGTTCAAAGCCATCTCCCCTGGCATTGCTCCAGCAGCTTCATTCAAACACTACAACAGCTTGAGCAGCACCGGCTGGTCTCCCTGCAGAGTTCAGCTTTCCAACATATGGTGGCCATAAAAGGGTATACCAAATCGCACTAATTGCATGAGTGGAAAATAAGCATTAAAAAATGGATAGATCACGGAGAAAGAGATTGTTAGGATCAGTGACAGGTACTCTAGAAAAATCTGTTCTCAAGTGACTGGAAAAAAAATGTTCTTGATGACTCTGAGCACAAACACAGAGTTTTATTTATCTCTACCTTTTCATAGAATCATAGAATATCCCAAGTTGGAAGAGACTCATAAGGATCACAGAGTCCAACTCCTGGCTCCACATGGCACCACTCCAAACCCAAACCCTTTGTCTGAGATCATTGACTGAAAGCTCCTTGAACTCCATCATCTCTGTGCTGTGACCATTGTCCTGGGCACCCTGTTCCATGCCCACCATCCTCTCAGCACTACTAGTGGCAGAGGGTCGTACATAGCTGGAAACTCAACTTCTGACAACTTTTCAGTCAAAATAAATTGTTCTGCAAACAACAGCTTTATTTATAAAAGGGTCTGTTCTAGTTTGATGCCTCAAAATAAAGCTCCAAGTGTAGCTGAGGCAACACTAACCAGTGTGGTCATGATGGAGATAGGAATTAGGAGTGTTTCAGTTCTCAGTACAATTGCTCTTAATAAGCTCATATAATTATATGGTAATTCTCTGCAAAACTACTTACGTGGGTTCTCTGCAATAGAGGGATATTTAACCCTAGGAGAAAGCATATAGTTAAGGAGGCAAGCCTCATTTCTGCACCACAGTCATGCCAATCTCACAACACTTGCACTTCTTTTATTTCCTAAGGCTTGAACTCCTGGAGTCTTCTGATTGTATGAAAATCTACATTATTTTAAAGAATAAGACTCTAGCTTTCAGGTTACAGACAAAAACTTCCAAAAGTATATTAAGGAAAAAGATTGTGTCCAGGAGGACTGAGAAAAGGGAATGGAATCCAAACGTTGTGTTTGTTTGTTTTTAAATCCCATGACATGTATTGGTCATGCTGCTTCAGGAGGAGAAGAAACTTTCTTGGAAATTCTGGACACTGGAGAAAGACTGCAGGGTGGGTAATAGTAATGCCTGGGCTTGAAACACACTTGCACGTACCCCTGATTAATCCAAACGCAATGTCAGTAAAGCCAATTGTTTCCTCACGCCAAGCCAAAAGAGGCAGGAATTGCTTTTCTTTAGCAAGCTCCAGCTCTAAAGGTCTTCCTGACTTTGTTTCTTACTATAAAACAGATTTTGGATCAGGGACCTAGACTCCCTGTCCTTTGTTTCATGAATTTCTTAAGTGGAAACAGTCTTCTATGACCCACTGTGGGAGAGCGCGCTGCTGTGAAGCTTAATTGAGATTTATTATTTTTGAGATTGTTGTGAAATGTGAAAGCATGGTATTGTATTTTCACAGGGATTTCTTGCACATTTCAAAAAGCAGAAAGGATTGTGGCTCAAGAGAAAGCTACTATAGATTTTGAGGTATACATTTTAATATGCCTATCACTTACAGGCAGACTCAAGCTTTTAAGAAGAGCCAGTTGTTTGCTTAGGGAATTGCCTAGGGGAAACTACAGTATATTTCCTAATTAATTACTTCAGATTAAAGGTATCTTTAAATCCTACTGCATTGAAGGGCAAGTTATATTGGTGCTTTCAACTTAAAACCTAAGAATTACTAATTGAATTTGTTTTAATTAGGGAAAGTCGGCTAGGACTGAAGAGCTGTCCCACATCCCTTTAAAGATTCTTGTAGATTGTAGAGCTCTTGAAATCGCTATCATTTGCCTTAAAATGTGATGGGGTTTCTTTGCTTGTTTTTAACAGGTGTTAAACTTTTTTTCCCATTATTGACAAGAATGGCCTTTACACTGAATTAGCACAATATACAATACATACACTGTACAGGAAACCTGTCAGGGTGAAATACATTTTTCTTATTCTTCACACTCTGGCTGTATTCCACTGAGAGGAAGGCTCAGAAGCTTTTTGCCTGGAGTATTTTACTTCAGTGCTCAACTGAAGATATAATATCAAAATCTTCAACACCTCACTGGAAGTGCAAATGTAAATATTACTGAAGTGCAAAGGAAATCAAGAAAAGCTTACACTTTTCATCTCTCCTTCACAGCTCTACATCTAGGATTTTATGTCAAGACGGTGATTTTGTAATTGGAGCTGATACCAAAGCTTATCTGACTGCTTCGGGTCATAGAAAAAACTGACTTGCCATTGTCTAAAATCAAGGCCTCAGAGTCCTGCCTAAAGCAAAATCAGCAACTGGTATTTATGGCTATTAGCACCTTAATAAAGAAAAGTGGTGTTATCCATAGACATCACAAAAGATCAGTTTCATTTGAATATTCTGGTACCTAAATAAAATCCATTCACACCTAAATCCTTATGAAGTCTTGTTCAGGCTCAGTGCAGTTGACCTACTGTTACAACGGGAAGCGTCCAAAGTTTATGCTGATCAAAGCAACTTCATGAAAGATCTGCTTTGTCAGCCATGAGGCAAGGTAACAGGAGCATCTAATGGAAGGAAAATAATTCTTTGTTCTTGTTAGCAGCAAAGCCTTGACGGGAGAACTGCCTCCGCTTTGGGTATGACATTTCAAAATGCTGAGAAATTATAGAATCCAGAGGAGAGAACATTAGGCTTCATTAGATAAAGATGATCAAGAACAAGTGATACCATCCTTCCACTAAAAATGTTACTATGAAGAAAGTGATTCATTGTGCTCCTCATCTCCCAGGGTTAATAGAAAGGAAATGAGTGTGTTGCAAGCTTCCTCTGCTCTGGATCTTAACAGGAAGCCATCAGATGGAAGATAGTTTAAGTTGATGCTCCAATATCGTGCCAGCAAGTGAGAATTCACTCCTTGTTGCTGGAAATGACAGGTGACCCACCTGAAACCAAGTTTCACAGTAGTAGTAGGGAAAAACAGTAGGAATTGGTGAATTTCAGCTGGGCATGACAAGTCAGCTCCTGCCCAGGATATGGTTTATCCTTTTGTCACAACTTCTGATGGATGGCCCCAAAGACTCATCCAAGAATTGCTCACCACATGACCTGGCTGTTTAAATAGGATTGTCTCGTGAAAGGGTCAAACACCCTTTCAGTGATGGTGGTGCTTTGTACTTATGAATCCTAATTCTTCTGCTCAAAGGTCAGGTAGGCCAACTGAATCCCAGAGACAAACATGGATATGGTGCTTCCTTGATGACTTCCTCACCCTCGGCTATGGGGCAGTGTTGGGAAGCTGTAGGGAAAGGCTGGACTCCTGCTTGTGAGGAAAGCTTCTTTGCTTGCCAGTTTCCAGGATGAAAAGATCAAACCAGCTGTAGTCTTAGCATTTTTCCAGGGCAAATAATCAGATTAAAGTTTTGTTCCTTTCAGTATTTGAAAAATAACGTGACGATGAATGAAAGCCAACATAAATTTGTCAAATCATTTCAAACCACAGAAAGAAAACCACAGAAAGAGATGGTAGAAAAGAAATTAAACTGTAGCAGCTCTAATACAGGGCTTTAGATTTTGGCATCGCTACAGAATAACGTAAGTCTAGGTTTGAGAACAACTAAGCAGTTTCATAGAAAGGATATAGATCTAGCAGTGCTTTCAGACTGTCCTAGGTCCAAAGCAGCATGCTGTTTTTAAGAAGTAAATCCCATACAAGGATGTGATAACTAAAAGCTGCCTGATGTAATCCTCTGGCTTGGCTCAGCTCTGTGAGAAGGCACCAGCTGGAATTCTGTGCCCAATTTGTGCCTCAGGATGAGAATGGGATGAGCAGTCCACAGAGAAGCTCATTTGGGTTGTTTAGCAAAGGAGCCTGAAGGGAAACATGAAACAGTCTCAGCTGCCAAGGATGTAAGAGGAAATGAAAGAGAGAGATTACATTTCCTTTCCATGCCCAAGATGGACAAAAAGTACATTCTATATTGGGACCAATGCTCTTTAATATTTTCATCAATTGTATTGACAGTGGGACTGAGTGCACCCTCAGCAAGTTTGCATATGACACCACGCTGTGGAGTGTGGTTGACAGCGCCCGAGGAACGGGATGCCATCCAGAGAGACTTAGACAGGCTGAGGACTCAAGAAAACCTGATGAGGTTCAACAAATCCAAGTGCAACATCTTGTGCCTGGGTTGTGGCAATTCTCACTATCAGGACAGGCTGGGGGATGAAAGGATAGAGTGCAGCTCTACTGAAAAGAACATGGGGATACTGGTGGTATAGGACATGAGCCAGCAATGTGCAGCCCAGAAAGCCAACTGTATCCTGGGTTGCATCAAAAGAATTGTGGCCAGCAGGGTGAGGGAGGTGATCCTCCCCTCTACTCTGCACAGGTGAGGCCTCACCTGGAGTATGGTATCCAGATGTGGAGTCCTCAGTACAGGAGAGACATGGAGCTGTTGGTGCACATCCAGCGGAGATCTACAAAAGTGCTCCAAGGGCTGGAACACCTCTCCTGCGAGGACAGGCTGAGAGAGCTGGGGCTGTTCAGCCCAGAGAAGGGAAGTCTCTGGGAAAACCTCATAGTGGTCCTCCAGTTTCTGAAGGCAGGCTGTAAGAAAAAAAAGGGGACAGACTCTTGAGCAGAATCTGTTGTGATAGAACAAAGGGAAATCATTTCAAACCAAAGGAGATGAGATTTAGTTTGAATATAAGGAAAAAAATATTTATGATTAGGGTAAGCAAAGCACTGGCACAAGCTGCCCAGAGAGGTGGTGGCTGCCCCATTCCTGATGATATTCAAGGTCAGGATGTATGGGGCTCTGAGCAACCTGATCCAGCTGTAGGTTCCCTGTTCAGTGCAGGGTAGTTGGACTAGATGGCATTTAAAGGTCCCCTCCAACTCAAACAATTCTATGATTTCAATTTCAGGAAGATTTAAATCAGATAGTAGAAAGCTCTCTGTGAGTAATACCATCACCTGGCCAAATTCCTGAGCAGTGTGACAAAGGGGAGGAAATGCAGTTTTGCTAAGTGCCTAACCTCAGACCCTCCAGCCCCCGAGCTCCAGCAGCTGAGGATTAGACTGACCTGCAAACAAGAGGGCCTGTGCTTGCCTATGTACTGAATTGTATTCTGTGAGAGCTTCTTACCCGGTATCAGAGAAGTGCTGCTCGGAAGATGACTTTCACCTGAGCATATGCCTTCCCAAAGGCATGCTTTGAAGCTCAGCCTGGGGAATGAATGCACTTAGCAAGCCACGTTACATCTGAATTCTGTTCAGACACCATTTGGTTGATTTTAATGAGCTAGGCTGACAGTCTCTCTTTTCCAGAGAAGTGGAAAAAGTAGCATGGCTTGTGAGCGTGCAGACACAACAAACAGGCTGACCCTACTTTGTCCTTATCATGAACATACAGAAACATATCTCTGGAACATGCACTGAAATGCATGTTATTCCAACAGTCATACCCCACGTGCCAAGCCCTGCAACTGCAGAAGCTACTTTCAAACATTCCTGTTTTCCAATGGTCAAAGTTACTTATCAGCCTAAATTGTTTTTTAAATTATAAATGTGCTCCTTATAGAGTGCATGAGCAGCCATGCAAGTGACGTGAGCTTCAGAAACCTTAGTCTGCCCATCATTGCCCCAAGTTGGGCATAAGGAGAAAATCAGTCACTGACAATTTCTCTGTGAAAAAACATTATCCTGAGTGATTTCTCTTCAAGACACCAGAGAGGCTTTCAAATGCTCCATGAGACGTTAAACAGATTTAAAGGTTTCAAGCGGCTTTTAGGCCGCAGCTCCCCATTAATTAGGGAGTTCTGGTTTATAGCCTTTGCAGGACTGTATTTGAAGACTACCAGGTGTCCTTGTACCCGTATTATCCAGAAGTGAATTTGTAATGCAGATAATGTGATACTTATCTCACTACTCACTGCAGGCTACTGACGGCTCCTTGGAATTCTACAGCAAACTCAGCACCAGTAATTATGCTCATAGGAAGAAAAGGCAATTCCCATAAAAGCAAGACAGCCAATCTTTAAAAAGTCCAAGAGCCTGTCCCTTTACAGTTTAATTTCAGGGAATGTATTTTCTGCCAAAGACGAATTCAGGTTTTTTTTGTTTTTTGTTTTGTTTTGTTGTTTTGTTTTAAAGCTACAGAATACAGCCAGAATGAACACCAGAAGAACATCAGAATAACCAATAAAAAACTGATGTATCCAAAGTGACAGAGAGGGGAACAGACTAAAGACTGAACTCCTTCCCTTGGTGTTTGAACTGCAAGGAGAATTCAGAGGGACAGCGTAAGACCTGCAAACTTTGAAAACTGTGTTTTGTCTCTTAATACTGGAGCTCGTTAGCCTGGCTTCCTACTCATGGACACTCACTCCAGTGATAAACCAGAGGTTACTTTGCTCCTTGCAGAGGTTAGCTGAGATCAAGCTGCTTATTTTTATTTGTTAGAGTTTGTAGTTTTCTTATAGTATATCAGCACACCTACTGTCCTCAGGCAACTCCAGGCAAAAATCCACAGTATTGAAGACTACAGGAATTTTAATCGTTCATGAGCGAGATCTGTCAGATTAAACACAAATAAATGACCAAAAGCTTCAGACCAAAAGCTGAAACTTACCTCACGCACGTTGCCTTTTTGAACATAAGACCTACAAACAGGTAAATCAGTCCTGCAAAATGCCTCTGATATCATTAGCAGAACACCTGCAAAGAATCACTGATTACATACACTCCACATCTTTCTTCCATTTAAGAAACAGATGTAGCATGAACACTGGCTGCAGAACATATTCATGCCTATATGGAGACAACACAGCATATGGTTACTCAACTACAGAACAGCACCAGAAAGCACTGCCACAGCTGAAGCAGTAGCTCTCCCTGTTCACCTTTACAGGCAACTTAAGTGACCCAAGACAATTCAAAAGGGGATTGCCTCCAAGCAGTAGCTAGTGCCAAGCCTCAGTGTAAGCTCTGTTTTCATGAGAGATCTGCCTTGCAGGAGTCCAAAGAACAATGTTAACTGACCTGAAAACAAGGTCTCATAGCTTCAAGGTTAGCTATCCTTTGAGGATACTTCAGGAACTATTTCCAGAAGAGAATAGTTTAGCACAGCTCCTGCTGCCTTGGTTATAGGAAGAAGTTGGCTGATGGCTATATGTTGCCTTTAGCAAGAACGTCAAGCTTAAATCAATTCTGCATGAAAATTCTGGACTGACACTCAGTGCAGACACCAGGACTACACCAGTACCAATTAAGGCACCTTCCTGTTCTGATCTTGTATACTGAAATGAAGAATGTGGTGTCCAGCATTTTACATTTCTCATTAAGGCCGGTATCACTTCCCAAGACTACACAATTCAAGCTGTATATTACCTGTTTTAAATCTATACAACCTATTTTATACTGTCAGCATTAAATAGCATCAGCTACCCGAATACTTATTCTCAAATGCAGTAGAGGATGTAAGCACGTCAGGACTGGATATCACTAAAATGGATGCTTTCAGATATTCAAAGTCAACATGCATACTAACTTCATCACTTTTTTTGTCTAACAAACTGAACATGGACAGAAATCAGCAACTCCAACCTGTTTCTTCCTCAGACTCCAAGAGTTGCTCTGTTTTCTTGCAGCACTCATATCACTAACCTGAGATGGAACATCTGTGATAAAAAACATGCAAGTAATAAATGCACTATAATCCAGTACTTGTCTATTCAGTAACACAGGATTTATTTAGCGAAGCTATAGCAGAATTGCACCCTAAAAAACTAGAACCCCAGATAGTGCTGCTGCAACTCAGATTTTGGCACTCCCCCAAAATGAGCTCCTCTCCCAGCCCTGTATGCACAACGATCTGCAGTCAGGTTGGAAGACAGAACTGCTTCTAATTAATGAGGGGAAATGGCTTCAACCTTAAAGAGGGTAGATTTGGGTTGGACATAAGGAAGAAGCCTTTTACAGTGATGGTGGTGAGGCACTGGAACAGGTTGCCCAGTGATGTGGTTGATGTCCCATCCCTAGAGTCTAAGGCAAGGCTGGATCAAGCCCCAAGCAACCCGATTTAGCTGTACGTGTCCCTGTTCATTGCAGGGGAGTTGCACTAGATGACATTTGAAGGTCCCTTCCGACTCTGAGGATTCTGTGATTCTAAGAGTGCAGCCTTGGCTTTGCTTGACAGCAGCACTGTACCACAAAGTGGTGAATGGGAGAACTGACAGTCTGCATAGCTTTAAATGGTAGTTGTGGAACGTAGGTATGAAGAGCATTTTACATGAAGACAGACTGTAAAACACAAATTCACTTCATTGTAAGTGTATCTATAGGTAATGCTTTCGCCAAGAGAAATATTTTAAGAAGCTGTAACAGTTTGATATCTTTGTGCTTATTAGAGCTGTGTGCTCACCAAAGAGCATACTTTGGTACTACAAATCCATGATCCATCTTAAAACTATCAGTGTTTATTTTAAAATCACACTACAACAGACACTGAACCTCCCCAGAAGTCCAGCTAGGCTCAGGCTTAACAGGTAAAAGATACTACTCTCACTGAGAGAAAAAGACACAAATGATACATGAGGTGTTTTTGAGATCACAATCTAACCACCTCATACATAATCTAAGCATCTCGTGCCACTATATAGAGGAAAATTTCCCTGTGATAAAGGAGAAAGCGCTGCTTTCAGTGCTTGTTTCAGCCTCCCTCTTAGCTGCCTAGTAACCAGAACCTCCTTAGAGGCAGCAAAATTAACACAGCCCAAATTCCTAAGAAAAAGCAATTCATCTCAAGTTTTATGCAAAAACTGTTTTGTAATCATGAAGAGCGTTCCCAAGCCTATGATTACCCAAGACTTCCACAGTTGGTACAATTCCTAGTTTACTCACAATAGTCTGGTCTGTAAGAGAAAACATTGCTAAGATTCACACAATTTCACAGTTTGACTGCATTTGTACTACACGTGAGTTGCAGCAATTCTTGCTTACATCAACTAGCTTCAGAATTGTACCAAGATCTCAGCTGAGCTGCAATAGCAGCCACAATCAAAGTCAACAATGGCTTTGTATGACATACAAAAACTGTCTAAATAAATATTTAGAATACAGAAAATTGTGCACCACAAAAAAACCCAAACAAAGCAAAGTGCAAAAGTTTCAGGCTCTTGCAGTTAAGATGCAAACACTTGTGAAAACAGTGCACTTGTGACTGTAAAGCTTCTCTCTGCTTGAGTGGAAGTTCTGCTTGGCTGATGAACATCTGAATGGCTTCAGAAGATTAATTAAATAATCCTATAGAAAACACAGTTGTTACTTAATACTCACAAAATTAGTAATCCTCATTATGAATATATGCTGCATTCAGTGTATGTATTTGGAATTAATTTGGCAACTGTGACTTCATCTGAAATATCACTCCTTGCATCAGAACTGTCCAGATTTTAACTGTGGAGGGATTTATGAATTGAAGATCTCCATTTATTCATTGCTAATCCTCTGGTGCTCTTATTCCACTATGAAGATAGAGCTTTCCAAGAAAAGTTACAGAAATGAAGAACTATATTACTGACCAGAAATTCAATCTTCACATTTTGCCTCCCTCACCCCCCAGCAAACCATTGGCAGCCCTGAGAGGACCAGTCAGGGTCAGGGATGAAGCTGCAACCTGCTATTAAATACACTGTGCTGGATATTCCTGGGGTTAATCCCAGGAACAAGAACAATCATCAGAGAGTTTGGAGAAAGTGAAAACTATGAAGATTCACAACCAGTTGGGCCCCCACCACTTCTGGAGAGTGGAACACAAAATGCTGCATTTGCAATATCCTTTACTCCAATACCTCAGGTATTACCTCTGAATTATTCTGATTTCTAAGCAAACAACATCAGCATCACACACACACACAAAGGTGGATATAATTCCCATATTCAAAAGCCCAGCTATGCTGCTTTGGGTCTAGGCATTACAATTGAATTGTAAAAACGAAGCAACAAAACCTCCCAACGTGCGGATCTGGGCCATCACTTGGCCTCAGAGCTGTTAACTGTTATCCTTTCACTGTACAGTAAAATACTCTGCAAATTTACCAACTACGAACACCAACAAAGAAATACTGACACTGTACTTTTCCTTTTTTAAACAAATATTACAAAATTGAATTTATTGAGTTTCACACAAGATGCACTTATAAAATTGATACAGAATGTCATTCAACAGAAAAAAATGAAAACAATTCCAAGCTTCCTTTAGCAACTGCTAAATAATTCAGAAATAAGATACACCAAATTGACAGATAATCTGAATTTCAATATGTGAACATCTCCAATTAGTATAAAATACATCAAAAATTATGGATTTCACACGTTTTTCCAGAACAAATCATTGTTTTTTTTTCCTTCCCTGAACAGCCACCAGAGTTTGGCCACTGCACCATCCACTCTCGATAGGAGTGGAGAGGTTGACAGACCGGAGCAAGAAGTTTCCAGCAGAGCAGACTGCACTAACCTGTATGGCAAAGCCACCTCATTACCAGGTCTGCTCGGATACCTCACAATTCTGCACTGTTATCTCCATTTTGCTAAACGACAGCAGTCCTGCAAATTTCAGGGATTAGCATATACATTATACTCACATTTTATATTCATCAATCAAATAAACTCCAGCTTTTCTACGAAACACTGTGGAACAGTGAAAGTTAAATGTTGTCATAATTTGTTCAGCACTGAAGTATTTGTATGATACTTTTCCTTGGAAAGAAAAACGGTACTTAAGTACCTAAAAGGCATTTGAAGTTAATGCTGTGTTTTAACAATAACGTGAAGAATTTATCATTAACCACAAGGTCTCTTCTGAGGCTTAAGTTTTGATAGGAAATGCAATTCATTCTTGGTTTCAGGTTTCCAAACTGTATTTCATCAACTCTCCCACAACTGCTCCTCACACCAGAAAGTAGGATGCACTGTAAAGCTTAAATGCACTTTATAGAGTTAGTTCATCTATGTGAGTTTGCCTAAAACCAATCCTTTAAAATGGGTAATTCTGATTTGATTGTCAGTATGTGCTTTTACAAGCATATTCTCAGGCAAGTTAATACACAGATGTCATCCTTAGTAGTTAAACAAACAAACAAAAAAAAGCAGTATAATATTCTTCTCTGTTGCATCAGTGCCATTCATACAATCCCAAATAACAGTCATTCCTCAACATATACATGTACTCCCCTTTATTTTTTTTCCTACAGCAAGAAAAAAATCCTGAGCTTTTAAAAATACTTTTATAAATAATTTGTCTTGCAGGACACACAGCTGAACACAACAAATGATTATACTTCATATTTGCCCAGTTAAGCAGGACCTTCATTGTATTTTGTATCTGAGATCTTTCCTGGGTGCTTGGTATTTAGATAAAATAGTATGCAGTAAATCTTTTATTTAACAGCAAATTTTTATTCTGATTAGTTCAGATATACCTTGAAAAGATTTTTCTGTTGATAAGAATAGCTATCCTGACTTAATGTTTTATGTGCCAATGCTGAATGTTGAAATAAGCACAAGTATTGAATTCTGTTTGCAGATGTTTAATAAAACAAGATAACTGGAAAGGCAAGCTTCCTGTCATGCTGTCATACGCTTCCAGTAGTATCTTTACACTGAAAGAACCTTCACAAAAAGTAGTATGTTCTGGAAGCGTGGTTTCATAATGCTGAACAGGATTATGCTTTTTTCCCAGTCTATTTTCCAGAGAAGTGATACTGCAGCTCTGCCACCAGGCTAGAGACTCATGATCCACCACATTTTCCAAGAGGCAAGTTAACCTGACCTGACGCCAAGCCAGGATACCTGTAGAAAGAAATTAGTATTTTTTTTTTCCATTAATAATTTAAGTTTTTAAATAAATATTTATGTGCCTTTTTGGGCAACTGTCCATTCTGGTAGCATCTTCTGTCCAACAGCTCAGTATCCTCAGCACATTGATTAAAAAAAAGCTTAGTCAATTCTGTTTCCACAAATAGTAAACCTGTCTATCTCCAACAAGTCTTTCTTTGAAGACCTATGTTTTAATTCTGAACTCTCTTGGCTTATATCTTTTTCTTCTCCATCAGGAGTTGTCAGGAATTGATCAGAATTGCTTGTTACAAGTAAAGACGGCAGACTGTCTTTCTGATGCACAGGCTGATTGGTAACTGATGTAGATCCATTTTCATCTGTGGAAAACCCTGTTGGAAGAGAAGACAATTACAAAGATATACGGATACACCTTTAACACTGAAGTTCATCCAAAGCTGTCCTGAAAAAGCGCAATCTATCAAAGAAGCAGATATGACAGAAGAATGCTTTGTGGAAGTCAGGTAACTACTAAGCCACTCTCTTCTTAGTTTTAACATAAGTAGAGTGATGAACAAAAAATGTTTTTTTCTATATGGTAAAGGATAAAAACTGAATTCTAAAGAAGTTTAGATAAGGAGTAAGAGCATAAGCAGATGTTTTATTGAACCCTTTTGTATGTTGACTCTGCATCCTCGTGCAGTCTATTTTTGTTTGCTTCAACAAGAAGATTTCTAACAGTCACTGTATGAGTCACAACTACTCTCCACTGAGATAAATAAAAGGAATCTCTGTGGAATGAATTAGATGTGCCTAATCCTCTATATATGTACAGTAAACCTGGTTTCTCTTGGGATGATTATTAAGTGACTCATGCAGTGCTATAAACTTCAATAGCAAAGGATCTCAAAGCAGTACTACTAGAGCTATTTTTATTCCTGCCTCTTACTTCAGTGGAATTGATTGCTTGTCCTAACAACTTAGGATACTTAATGAGTAATAGCTGCATACTATTTCCACCTTTTGTTGAACCAAAAAATATTAAAATGCATACACAAGTAACAGTGAAGTCAAACTTCCCTATTCACTCGCCCCTCATAACTGAGTAAAGGAATCTGAAGAAATCTGACCAATGTTGGGAGTGCTGCAAAATGATCCAATGAAAAATTATTTGACAGAATGGCAGCACTGTGCAAATTATTCACTCAAAATAATTATTACAAAAACTTTATTCTATATAGCTCTATACAGTATCCTATCTACTGCTTGAAGGTAAAGGAATACCCCTCACAGTATTATGCTAGTCAAAGGTACTAAGCTTTCCTCAAAAAAGGGGAGAAGTGTTTCCAATGGTAGATCTTTGTTACAAAGGTATTTTCTGCCCAAGAAGCTTCTGGAGAAAAGCTGACTTACATTATAGGCTGATGAAAATTAGATTCAGTTAATTTATTCATTACCTTACACTTATTCTAGTAAGAAATGAGTAGAGAGAATATATGGAAAAGACTTGGTAAGCGAGGCACAAGGATTAATCAATACTGCAGAGTTCAGCAGTAATGATACAGACACACAAGCTGAGGAAGGTGAAATCATTCTTGAATGTATTTGAGGTTTCTAATACATACAGAGCTGCAAGAGGGTATGAAACACTGAAATGACTGAAAAATTGAGCCTCCCCATCACAGGTGGAAATTAAGAAAATCCAAATAAAATGAACTGAAACTTTTTAGTTGCTACTTTTAATTAAAAATTTGAGGAAATAAGCATCTCTGCTGACTGACCTGGTAAAATTCCTGCTGTTTCAGTTAAAAAATAGTCTTCAGGATTGATTTACTCTAAAGTTTAAGGGTCACTCTAAGCACAGCTCACTAAAACTCATATCCAAGTGCAGTCTTACAATGTTTAATTAAAACATTAGCATCAGAATGATACAGTTCCCTAATGAAAGGCAAGAGGCGCTCAGACCAATTCCTATCACATTCTTTTACACTGAAACTAAAGCAGCTCTATGAATTTAAGCTATTTGGAAATGTCTGCACCATGTTTCAGCCTGATGTCACTTGACACAGCTGAGATAAAAGGAATTGTAACTGAAGCACTGACAGATTATTAACTCTGCTATTGCTGGCGAGTTACTCTGATGACTTACATTTCAAGCTGTTCAAGTCTTTGGCAAATAAAAGAGTGAACACAAACACATGACTGTTAAGATCTCTAGGGCTCTCACTGAACTCTACACAGAAGAAGATATACAATCCAACTCTGCTGACTGAAACAATGAGAATTTCTGTTTTCTTCTATAACTTGTCACAGGAATATAATGTAATGCCTCAGACCAATTACTTACCAACCACTAATGCTGAGGATCTATGTGTGGAAGCAACGCTGCACATGCTTAAAACAAGGTAGGTAAAGACAAGCTGAAATTCCTGTTTAGATTTCATAAAGCTTTTCATTCATGTGTTCATTAGAATTATAAATAGTTATGTCTATATTGTATCATGCTTTACATTAATTTCCATAATGAATGGAATGCTTCTTTATTAAGCTTCAGCACTACCAGAGATTGCATGTAAATATTTACTTGTGTAGCATTGACATTTTTTTTTTTTTTTTTTAAATCACCTCCATTGTATCAGGGTAGGATTTTTTTTTAATTAGAACTGAGAGTATTTACAAGCAAAGGATGATGTGTGATGTGTGAAGTAAAGGTAATTCATTCTATTTGCAGACGTGCTTACACCTGTGATATTGTACAATTAACTGGTTCAGCAACAGAGCGTGTGAAAACAGTAGCACACATCTGGTTTAATACTGGATTTAGTTTGAAAGTTATTTTCATTACAGCTGAAAACAGAACGAGACAGTCAAGCTTACCATGGGTAGATTTAAACATGCTTTGTGGTTTGCCAGCTGGCTTCCCTGCAGAGGTACTCGGGACAGGATTGAATAATTTCTCCTCCATTTTTGCTTCCTTTACATACTGACATGATTTCCCCAGCAATACAATACTGTTAAGGACTTTTAGGGATATTAACCTGGATAAATAAAAGGATTTATTTAAATACAAGCATTATCAAGTATTAATATATTAAAATAACTGCATATCATTACTGCTATCTTGGAACAATTAGCTCAGAAATTAAATCCTTTAGCAGTAAGATCAAAAGTTAATTTGCTTTTCTTAATATTTTGTTTCAGGCTCAGCGTGTAAAAATAACTTTTCCCCCTCAGAAGACATCTAGAAGAAAACATCAAGTTTTACAGAATGACAGGAAATGCTAAGCCATTTAATGCATCAAATATTTTAACAAAGAATTAAAAAGGGCTCTCAGCAGAGCAAGTCCAAGGTAACTGCATTAGTGTTAAGTCTGTAACCTTAAGTGTACTCAGACAAAGACTGAAAGTGGACTTGGAAACAAGATGACAAATATCCAGCATCCATAAATTACAGATTAATCATTCAAAGTCCTTTTTGGTATGACAAAAGACAGCTCATAAATTTCAGCAAAACCAAGGGGCAGCATCACATTCATGGCAGTACAGAGAGCCTATGGCAGATTCCTTTTCTGTTATCAATGATTTGTAGCATGGATTTCAGTACAAATTTGAGAATATGTTTACTATGAGCACTGCTAACAGACTAAAAGGAAGATGTGAGAATAAGTGAACGTTCACAGATGAAAATCCATAGAGTGGTTTGACTGCTTAATCATTAAGAAGCCAAGCACACTTAAGCATCAACATCATCATCTCTGACTGCATTAATGTAATCACAGTTTGTCAAATACAGAAAACAAAGTACATCACATTAAGGAAATTTTATGTAATGCATTTCTTTTTAGAAGAAATTTAGAGAAATGAGAGAAAAGTGTAGATCATTTCAGTACTGAGAAGAAACATTTTAGTATCCAAGCAACCACAATTATCTTATACAAGCTGAATAACATGGCTATAATTTTAGTTGGTTATCAGGGCAGATTTTGTAGAAATTGAGCTGAGAAGTTCTCCTATTTTTTTTAATCTATCCTATTGAGTTTAAAACTTTAGAAAAGTTTAGATTTAAAAAAACAAATGTAGAACTAATGTGTTTTTTTTTAAATGTATGCTTTTGTCCAGAGACAGTAGGTATTTATACCATGTTTTGAAGTAATGAGGGAAACTAGAATGTGTTCCCGCTTTTCAATAAGAAAAAAGTAAACCTCAAATTTACTTATTCCTGTGGAGTAAAAGTTTAACTTTCTAATTATAGGCTTGAACACAGCCCAACAAAATGGTAATGGTCCAAACCTCTAAAGAAAGCCCTCATTGTTGCCTCTTCCCCCATTCTACAATTCTCCCTTGTTCAACCAAATGTACTTGTCCTTGACTGCATACTACAGCTTCCCCACAGACTAGCAACTATGCCTTCAAAGAACAGTGTTTTATCCTGTATGTTAATCACTGTACTTTTTTCTTTTCTCCATCTTCCTAGCTACAAAGACACACAAAATATCAGGACAGGAGCAGTGGAACAGTAGGAAAAAAACCATTCTGCAGTATAAAGGGTCTGAGCTTAGTATATCACAGCTGAATGTGATGATCAGGGGCTAGTGCTTTAGGGGGAATATAATGTATTCTGGGGAAAAACTTCAAGTATGATGCTTGATAACTTCCTACCTATCCTACATTAAAAAGAAGGGTCACTACACTGATGTGCCCTGGACACATCAGACTGAGTTCTATTTCTATTGGCTATCGGGGTTACAGTAGATCTAAGAGTCTACCTACATTAAAAAAGAAGTCATCCCATTTTTTTCATAAGGAGCTGTAAAACAGAAACCTGCTCTTACAAAGTATCCCTGAAGAACTTCTGCCCCAAATCTAAGTCTTTCTTCCTTTAGTAACAAACACAACTAGGTGGTGTTTGGAACAGGTATTCCCACAATGCTATTGGCAAATATGAATAGTCATGCTTTGAATTATCATGTGTGTTACTTCAGGACATCCAGAACTTCTCTGCACTGCAGGAATTTGAATCACTTCTTCATGGTCAATTTTAGGAGGAGCTGACTGTTCCAAAATCAGTCAATACTGGGAGACAACAAATGCTCACACAATTCAGCTTTCCTAGAAACTGGCCACACCACAGTCTGTACAGCACAGACCTTAAGACAAGCAAACTGGACTGGATTTAAAGCACAACTAAACGCATCTCAGAATTATGTGCAGAGCAGTGAGCATTTAAGAATAACACAAGTGTAAACTGACGAGACAGTGAAGGGATAAATGCAGGTCAGTGATTTTATTTTACTTATTAATTTTTTTTAATTTTTTTTTTCTTACAAAAATTCTAATTGTGACAGGACAGAATATTCGTTAGCCATTATTACTTACTGGCCCCAACCCTCTTAGAAAGATATGCCTCAAATCTTTCACTTACACATATAGCAACTACATAACAAGAAACCATGCATTTAATAACCAGAAAACAGAACTCAGGGTCTGCTTTGAGTGCTTAAACTGCTGGGCATATTGCATCTCCAATTCTTTTTACAAGAAGTTTCATCCCTTCATATTCAATTTCTCCTTTTACGACAAGAAAATGCCACCCCACTGCATAAAATTCCTTCCACTATCTTTCCATTCATTATTTTCACTATTAAATTGCTTATTGAAGGCTATAATCTTCAAATACATTTACTTAGGGACTAATCTTTTTCAAACTCAGCTTGTTAGCAGAAGCATTTTACATATTCCTCTATTCAGCATAAAATGTGTTTAATGTATAGCCAGATGTATCAACAGAAGTTTTTTTTTTTTAAACCATATCTGATTACATAATGCTAAGTACTTTCTGATTGTGTGCATTTACTTACCCACAATAGAAGAGCACAACACAGACATAGGCTAAGACTCCTTGTACTTTTATTGAGCTCGTTATGACTCTCATGAGCTGTTTTAAGGATAAAAGTTAAACAGTTATAGCATGCAGCGTACAATTAACAGAGTATTCTAACAAACTGCATATTGGGTAAATACAAGACAAAAATAGAAAAAAAATGCTTTAATAGTAATTTATTCTAACATTCCCCTTGACAGTGCTGACTACTCAATAATTTGGTTTAAGTAAATACTATACCAGCATCTAGATACAACTCTGCTTTAGCAGAGTTCCCTACAAAGGGAAGAGGATAGACTTAGACTACATATTAGGAAAAGATTCTTTACTATGAAGGCGGTAAGACACTGGAATAGGTTGCCCAGAGAGGTTGTGGATGCCCTCTCCTTGGAAGCATTCAAGGCCAGGCTGGATGAGGCTTTGAGCAACCTAGTCTAGTAGGAGGTGTCCCTGCCTACAATAGGAGAGCTGAAACAGGTAAGGGTCCCTTCCAACCCAAACCATTCTATGATTAGTGCTTATTAGCACTAGCAATGATTTCTAGTAAGGTAATCAATCAAAAAGCATCCCTAAAAATCAAGAACCAGAAGGTGACTTAATAATCAAGAAGCGCTGATGCAGTAAAATATTTACAGCAGCATTTCACAATATATGAACATGATGAAAACAAGCTTGTTTTGTGGACTAGGGATATGAATCCCAAGTTAGAATGACAGAAGATCCTGAATTCTGTTTTTAATGTCAGTATTTCACAGTTAGAGATCCAACTTAGCAAAATGCTTCAGTTTGTATTAAAATCTATTACTATCAAGGATAACATCGAATTAACTTGAAAAAGGCATTTCAATTCTCCCTGGATGTGCTTTATTAATTTTTACGATTATAGTTTTTTCTTTTTTAAAAATCCTGGATAAGAAACAGGCAAAGCTTGTAAATAGTACTTCCCCTCCCCCATCTCTACAGAAAAACATTACATTTAAAATTAATTCACAGACAGTCTTCAAGGGAAATCATGAATTAACATTTGCAAAGTAAGTACGTGTTCCCACTATCATAACTGCTGCTTGTCTACATGTGCATAGGGTAAAGTCACAGCAGCTATTTACAGAAAACATTGTGTAATAGTTAATTCAGCACAGACAGCACGTGGATGCAATTGCAATAACAAAGTGTTTCATTTTATAGTAGCATGTCCATGTGACAAGGTCAGCTCCTTCAGAGCCACGTATGCAAGAACAGCTCAGAAGTCAAGTGCCTCCAAGAAAACAGCTACTGAACATACTATTACAGGGTCAACAACAACAAGGACTCCTGTAAGAACCTATAAAGTCCAGCACATTACTGCTAACCTTCTGGCAACCAGCTGCTTTGACTTTTCTGAATGAATGAACAGGATACTTGCCAAAAGAAATAGATGTTTAATAACCACAGATGTACTTTAACTCCACCACAGCAATCCAAGTGCTGATGAGTGCTGATAAGTTCTACAAATTTAATATGCATTCAGCTTTTTATGAAAGGCTGATACTCACTATTTGTGAAGCTCTAACTAGTATGCAGTACAGGTTATACTGAATACTAACTGAATCTTGTAGCATCACTTCAGTTACTGAAGGATGTTTTGAGGACAGAACAATTTCAAAATGAGCTAGCCATCTCACAAGAATATTCTCAACAAAGATCTTATAGAAAACTGAAAGGAAAGGTACAACTTACTAAAACAGCCAGTGGAAGAGGAATAAAACCCATTCTTCTGGAAACTGAGTCACTATAATCTGTATAGGCCTAGAAAAAGAAAAAGAAGAAAAAGAGGAAGAATAAGAAACTACGTATGCAAAGGACTGATCTCATTTTAGCTTGGCACATCTTCTACATAAGAATCAATGTTGACAAACATTGTATGGAGTTGTATGCATTTGCATTTCAAAATGTATCTGTGCTCACAGACCATAAAAAAGTAATTCTATCATGACCAGTAAGATCAGATTTAGCGATCTAAATATTCCACTTGCTGTTGATAATACAAGTCTCTACAACAATTAGGACAGTGAACCTAACACACTGCGATACCTCACTTGTACATCGTTTCAAGCTTAGAGACCTCTTTGTACTAATTTGACTTTGATCCTCAACTATTATAAAGAAAAACCCGTACGAGGGATAAAAAGCCGCTACCATACCATTAGTTTTAAAGCATTCTAACATACCTATAATTAACTTGGGATAACTGCCTTAAAGCTCTTAAAAATAGTTACATTTGCACTCTCAGAGCACAACTACTCTGCATGAAGTCTTTAATGCAGGATTGAAAGCCATGCTGAAGTCAGATTGCATCACATAGGCACTCATTTTGCACAGAATATCACCCAGAGAAAGAATAAAGTATTCAGAACTAAAAAACACTTTTTCCATCAACAAATTGTTGACAATTAATTGTTTGCATGGTATCTAACTTCTGTATTAGCTATACCTAATACATTCCTTACAATAGCAATGAACCTAGTCAGTAAAACAACCTGAATTACCACAAACAATCAAGTTAACAAATAGAGCATCCATCCAGGGCACTCATGAATAGACAGAGACTCATTCAGGAAAGGTGTGCTGTAAACAGTAAACATCAGAAACAGTTCTCATGAAAAACACAAGCAGTCTGTGTTTTGTAAAAACCCATGCAACCACACAAACATACATGGTACAAATACCCACATACTAGCTACCTGTGCAAGCTGATTAGGTACACCTAAGTATACATTCCAATATCTCATTATATCAATTAAAATAGTTAATACAAGAAAAAAATGCCTTCATTTTCAGGCTTACATTTTTCTGTCGACTGCTAACAAGGTCAAATGCAAGACTGGCTCTGTACTCACTGTAGACCTGGAAAAAATCCAGCACATCAGATGCGTGATTAATGCATCAGCATACTCTACAGAAGCAATAGAATTATTAATAAAATTTCTGTAAAATTATAAACATTTATGTACGGACCAAAGGAGTAAAACACACTATTCCTGAGGTTTAGTTGTAGCCTTCAACAGATAAGCCTGCATTTCTGTAGTGAAGTAACTTACGCATATATATAACAAATAAGACTGCAGTGCTTTAGGAATTGAGTGAGACTTTATAAAGCATTTACTGAATTTGAAGACAATCAGCACCACAAAGTACAAGGAATCACATTTACTTTTCTCCTTAGAATTCATGATTGTTTTGAAGTACATGAAGGATAGCAGTGGGATCAAATTAAACAAATGAGCAAGCTTACTTATATACTAAGCAAGTGATCCCATGAAATAAGAAATATATATCAGAAAGATGAAGGAAGCTCTCTCTTTTTAAAATAGTCCTATGCATTAAGACAGAAAGGCATTGATTTTAAGGATAACCTGCAGTGCATCATGCACAGCGGGTGCTCAAAACTTCTGACCAAGTCTGACCTAGCAAACACAAGCCGTTATATGTTCATACAGAAGAACTGCCAGGTTCATTAAAAAAAACCTTGCAAAAGTGTTACCTACTGTCCTCCACATCCCAAGCTGTGTCAGCACACTGAAGCATACTACATTTGCGGCTACCATTACTTCTTTATTTCTCTTCTCTAAACTTTCTATATGAAAGCAGGAAATCCATAAATGCCTCTGGCATAAGGGAGCTTATCAAGTACACCTATTAAACTTATTTCCATGCCATACAACGTAGTTAGTTTAGGGATGCTGAAAATGACAGCACTTCAAGTTTTGATCTCATTTCCTGAAAAGTGGTTTTAGCAGTGAAGAAATGCTAATATCTCTGCACTAATTTATCAAGCGCATTTGAATTCACACAATGCTCAGGACAAATGACCTGAGTCATCATGCCACACTATGCAAAAACCAATCTCACCTACTACCTCAAAGGAAGGACTACATAATATATGTTCTACGAAATTATAGGGGTGGAAAACTAATAGATAATCTGTTTTATTTTTGTGCTGCAGGGACAGTGGAAAATGCTTCTGATTTCAGATCCCACCTTTAACATGCATGCAAGAACAGAAATTCAGCAGTCTCACAAAATCTTTTTTTTTTTTTTTCAACTCAACTAGTGACCATTTCACAAAATTACCTGCCAGTTATGTGAACTGTGGTTATTATGTGAACTGCTACACAATACTTTCAAAAAGTTCCTGGATCTGGAACTGCTGCTTTAGAAGCAGACGTGTTTCTTGCACACAACAAGGTTCTGAAGAACTTTTAAAGATCAAAACATTACCAAGCTTTCCCAAATTATACCTATGTATGGAAATAACAATTGTTACATTTTCTGTACTGGAATCGATTTTAATATTAAAAAAATAGCAAAGCAAACTTAAAATAGCATTCAACATTCCAAACACAATACCTACATCTGCTGTGATGTCATTGAATTTTGTAATAAAGGCATGTTTCACAATATCCACCGCAATTTCTGAAGCAACCACCATGCAAACATCTGGGAATAACACCCAAAGATGATCTGAAGATACAGAAGAAATAAGTTAGACCATTTAATTTGACTCCAGTATACAAAATGAAAATCACAAGACTTTTGATCAACTGCCAGAAATCCTCAAGTGCCCAAAGCAGTGTCTATAGTTTACATCACCACTTAGCCTGTACTGTGCAATTCCCTTGAATTTCATTGCTCTTTTGGAAACTTAACAGTGCTATACAATTAATGCAACAACCAGGATCAGTCTCTAAAGCCCTGACATTATATAGCTTTATCTTGACTAGTATGTCTTTACTCATACTGGATAGCACTTGCAGTTTGAAACTTGTAAGTGAACGTTTAGTTAGATAAGTAACAGTCAAGCAAAATACACCACAAAGATCCAGGCTCAACACCATTAAAAATGTAATAGTTTTATTAAAACCTATATTCTAGTCAATGTTGATTAAATATTTAATATTTAATTATGAATTTCATTATATTATCAACAGCGTAGGAATTTACTGTTTTCCATTTTATTTTTCCACTAGTTTACTTACCTGGATTCCATGAGAACTGTTCCATATTTCTTAGACATACAATTAGTAGCAGCACATAATTGGTGAACCTCTCTTTTATATCTAGTTTAAAAAAAAAAGATGTCAACTCCAAACAAACATTTATCTACATACATGGATATGCATTCATTCTGTGGTTTTATTTACCACATTTTAGATTAGACAATCTTTTCTGCAAACTGTTTGATCAAATTTGAGAGGGGGATGCTGGAAACCTCACCACAGACAGAATCTCTGCATCAAACCCCTCCCCCCCAATATACTGCATCAACTCAGATTTCTCAGCATCCAAACAGACATAAGATTTTGCAACTTGCTACCACCTTTATTAGTAAGTTAAAATACAGTTATCTTTCTTGATAACTTCTGTGCCTTCCTTGTCTAATCCAAGAAGAATGAGCACCTCCTTGTGCAGAAACAGAGACAAAACACCCATAGTATAAACTGGATCCAGGATTAGAAAAAAGGCTTTCAAGCCAACTACAGAGCCTTATTTGGGAGATTTCTTCTGAGTCTTTTTTTACTGCCACCTTGGCAGGGCTGGATGCTATCAACTCAGTTATTAGAACTGTAACAATGCTCTCAGAAAAGCAGGGAGACCTGAGGAAGAGTCCTATGATGTGACTTCCCAGACTAGGCAGGGAGTTTTTCTAGTTTAGTAGTTTCACTTTCTTCTTGCACATGTAATTTTGGTAAGACTTTCATTCTTAAGAAAACAATTTCACATAAACTTTACATTATTATTTTAAAAAAGGTATTTCTGAAGCATCCCCATGACTGTCAAACTGTGCATTCTGGGACCATTGTCAGCACAGCATACTACAAGTTAACTTCTTGAAAATGCAAAAGAAGTTTGGATATCTTAATAGCATAACTTTAAATTTAAATTTATATGTAACAAGCTATTGGCTGTGTACTAAGCTTAGTTCAGTATCTCAAGCAAAAGCTAGCCACTTGAGGAAATATTTTTCCCTCAAGAACGCTATTGTGTTCTTAAAAGTGGAATTCCATTTTCATCCCACTGAGCCAAACAGTAAAACAGCCCTAGAATTCACATCAGAGTGCTCACACTTATTGAAATAAAGCAGTTCTAACATTCATATTAAGTAATAATCAGCTCTTATTTCACATTTTCCCTGATTAGCACACCATACATACCACTATTTGACATCTGAAAAAGATTGTTCTTCTCAAACTTCTTGAAAACACTTCCTTTTATTTCAACGAACTGCAATTTTTAAAAGCATTATTTAGTTTTTATTTATGACAAACTGGTGTAAACAAATCAGACAACATGAAAATTGACAATATGGTACACTAGAATGAAGGCTGCTGAAAAGATTTAGGATAGCTATAGAACAAAGTTATATACTCACGTTATTGGACATCATGATGGTAAGGAGTGATTTATTGTGAGAGTTGAAGGCCACGTTAAGGGTTGTTGCTTGAACCATTATAAGAATAGCATGCAGGACTGTAGATAGCAGGGTTAAGGAAGCAGATTTGGACATAATTTTTCTGCACAACAGCACTGAACAGTATTAAAATTTGTTTTCCTATTTTGCTTCCAAAGATAAACACAAAAAAGTTTCCACTCTGTCAAACCTCTGCCTTTTTGCAGCAGGGCAGTATCTTAAATCTATGTAATATATCCAGGCTGCTTCACAGCATGTAGCAATTTTGTGTTTGTTTTTTTTTCCTCCCTGAAATACTTCAATCAGACAGAAGAAATAGCAACATTATCTGGAAAAAAAAAGAACAAAACAAACAACCCAGGAAGACTCAGACTTAGCCACAGGAAACGGGAAGATGAAAGAATTTATCACCACCTGTAATTCCAGCAGTTCATTCTAACATTACTTCATGTGTGTGCATTTCTCTCTTTATTTTAAGAAAATGTTTTCTAGCTCCACATTTGTAACATCTCACATGCCTTCAATGCCCCGTGAGCCAAAATAATCACAAAACACAAATTAACATTCCCATGAAGTATGCAGATACCACTTGTCATCTTACTACTCATTAGGTATTAAAAAAGCTGCCCACTACTGCAGGTGGAATATAATTACAAAGTCATTTCTTTTAAAGGTTAATTTAGAAGCTTTTTCACTTTGTTTTTAAAACATGTAGTACTGACAACCTTACTTTGAAAGTAAATAAACACTTATATAGAAACAGAACTACATTTTCAAATATACTCTAAAAATAATTTCAAGTAGTTCCCGCAAAATTTTATTTATAAAATTCTGCAATTTACTGAAGAAAAAAGGATACAGACATACAGCACTGCCATGAAGAAGTGAGGAATCACACCTATATGGGCTCTTTTTCTTTCCTTAGGTTCTGTAGCAGTCCAATAAAGAGCATCCAAAATATCTTGTCCAAATGAAGAAAACAAACGATCAGCCACCTAAACAAGAAGAACTTTTTACTGCCTTACAGCAATAATATTCTCTACAACATGTGGTTGTGCCAGTGTGAATACACCTCAAACTAAAAAGCTTTTCACTCATTCATGAGTTTTCACCTCTTTTACATATCAGTCCAGTTGATCTTGCAGTTACATGGGTCCTTTTGTATATATGGCAACTCATCTCTCTCAAATTTACCTTCCAACAGTATTCATGATATGAAATCATGTGGTATTATGTTAGATGCTTCCTTGGAAGACATCCAAGTACAGTTCAGACTTTGGCCTCTGATAAAGAACTATGCATGTTGTGTAGAACCGTCCCATTTTTAACTCTATCTCCATGGACTTAAAAGAAGAAGAGTGAACAGCAAATGCATGACAGTGAATATCAGCTCTCAAGTATAAACAGGACTTAAATTAGGTTTGGTTGTATAATTTCTTCCATCTTGGAATAAGGTACATAGTCAATACAGATCTCTGCATAAAGCAGAAATAAAAAAAAATATTAGAACATAACACCAAGAGATTAAGAGGTACTAGACAGTCTGCCAAAATAACCAAAAACGGCTGAAACGAAAAACCCTCACAACCGCAAACCTACAAAAATCTGAAGTTTAGTCCAAAGAGTATGTAAAAACAACTACAAAAAACTTCAGACAGCATTATTAGAGTAGATAAGAAAAACATGGATAGCAAACTGAGCTTGTAATTCAGTATCACAGCAAAAAAGGTCACAGAATCCTACCAATTTTCCACATTTCCTGATCAGCAAGCATATGGAAGTGAAGATCATTACAAGGAAATGCTTTCTTTCCTGCCTGTACACTGAAGTTTAGTAATTTTTAAATTAAGATGCACATGGAAAAATCACTTTAAAAATCACACTGGGTATTACAAGTCATATATGGCTAAATTAGAGCTCATCTTTTAGCACTAATCAAGCAAAAAGTAGGAAAAGCTAATTACCTCTACTTAATAAACAAAATCAATAATTCTTACTGTCTTTCTGGAAGATGATAATTTTGGACAAATTAAAACAGCAAGCAGCAATACAGAACTGAACCTGCAAATATTGAACCATACCCTATTACACCATAACCTATTACCTGAAAAAATAAATTGTAGGCACAACATTGATTTCATATGATTTCCAGGCTTGGTTAATTAACAGAGTTGTAACAGCAAATATACTGAAGGGACAGAAATTACATGTTTTAAATTATTCGAGCCAACATTCCTTCAAATTTCCTGATATGATATTTAGTGATGGCTAAATAAGAACAACTGACAATACGTATCAAATGAGCTGGACTTTCATCTTCCATCTTTTAATTAACTTGACTGCTACTCTTTAATTGTCACCTATAAAAACAAAGAGAACCTTGAGCTGATGAATTATCATAAACCTGAAGTTCAAAGAAAAACATCAGTTTGAGAGATATTTACAGCGGCACTGTTTTCGGCTTTTAAATTTGTAAGTCTAGATGGTCTGCCTTATTTGGTTCCTGCTCATTGTGATGACCCACTGAGTGACTACATCTACTGCAGAATGCTTAGAATTTCATAAGATTTTGTCACAATATTGTGAGGGTTTTAACAGACTAAATGGTGACTTTGCTTTCCTTTTTAACTTACAGAAGTCTCGTTTCTTATCTTAATAGGTAGAAAATATTAAAACCCATCACACAATATTGTTGTCTGCTTTTCCAAATGGGACTTACCTAAACCCTACATGCCGGCTCCAGGCTCCAGCAGAATTCCATGGTGAGCGCTGTCACCAGCAAAACGCACAATGGGGCTTCACAAGGAGCAGGAGCCGGTGCGTCTGAATCTAAAAAAGAAAAGTGTCATTTAATTGTGCTGAATGCTCCCCTTAGGCTGGCTACCTGGAGCATTCAGCACATACTTTGAAGATGTGGCACTCCTCGTGTCCAGGAGGATATTCTCCGGACACGCTAACAGCCGAAAACATTAAGACATTGTAAACATCTCCACTGCTCAGTGATTTAACTAAATTAAAAAGATGTTCTAAATTTGTAAGTTCGTGAAGATGTAAAGTTTGTTATATGTGTATTTTATTTGAATACAGAAGGCTTATCTTAAGCACATATTTTACAGCTCCTAAAAACAGCTCGTTTCTCATGTAACAGATTCGTAATGAAATTCACTCAAGTAGGCTAAATAAATAACCTGTTGAAAGTTGACAATCTCTCATTAGGATTTCATACTTTTTTTTTTTGGCTGCAACCTACTGCTGTAAAAAAGTTCCTCAAAAAACATATCCTCTGTACTGACACGGGGGCATGATGAGACACCAAGGAAATTAAATACCATTTCCAACTTCAAAGTCTGGTTTAAGTTTTCTAATAATTACTGTAACTATGCACTGCAACATTTCCTCCTCTCTGCCCCCATGACAGGAAAAGGAAATTTGGGCACCACCAGGCTGCTTCTTGAAACAGAATCTTTGGATTCTGCCAAATGTAACAAAAACTCAACTCTTAATTCAAAAGGGCACAATACACAGTTTCCAGCTCACAGGAAACACTGCTGTCTCCATTCAGACTACTTGGTAAGCACTTGGTGTTGAACTTCCTGGCATTAAGCGAAGTGACTCAAAGGCTTCTCAAAGACTATTAAGTGATAATCTCTCACAGGTTACAGAACTATTTATGGATGAATATTCCCAACATAACTACAATCCAGATGCTAAACTATCATAAAATTGCTGATTTTTACATGATTGTCATCAAATCTAAAAATCAAAAGGAAAAACAACCCTATAAATAAGCACCCTAAGTGGCTTGTATGACGGTTAGTTGACTTAGAAGTTTGTTCTTCATGCAGTATTTTCCACATTTTATTAGATGAGAACAAATGTTTTTAGATAAAATATATAGATTTTGCACATAGTTCCAACTAAGCCAAGGTACAACAGATATTCAAAAAAAGATTAATACGCTATTCAGAGATCCCAGAACCTTTGTAAAGCTGCAACAATCCTTTCAAGAGGTTGTATCACTATATAGGGAACTATCATGCCCTATATGTGCAGACTGGAGACAAGATTTTAGCTATAAGGGCTCCATTTACTCAGTGAATCACTGATCACTGAAGCGCAATTAAAACCTCATGCTTTACATTAACATCAGAACAGATTCCTTCTTCCCCCTCAGGATTTCTCTTTATGACTCGTTTTATTGTCCCAAATCAGAATTTTCTTTTTTTGTTTCTCTAGATCCATTCAACTTACCCATGCATCCTCAGGTTTTTGTCTGTCAGTCAGGACTGAGATAGGTTAAGCAGCAGCATGTGTTACTGCATATAATGAAAGCTATACTACTATAGCTATCAAGAAACTACTACTATACTATCAAGAAACAAAACACAGATTTGCTGTTTTCCTACATCTTTCTTCTCTGTTCTCTCTCACGATCTTATCACTAATTCAAATCAAGTTTTTAATTCTATCAACAAGCTCAAGAAGTTGTACATTTTGCTCTTTGATTTTCTGTCCTTCTACCAGAGCTCTCAATTTTCATTTATTGAAACAGCTCCATAAGCTCCATGATCTAGGTAATATGAAACATCTAGAAAATTTATTTTTCATGAACTATTCTGTTCCACAACATTTAGGTTTTATATAAGAAGCATTTGTGCAATCGGGAGGATGAAGCGTGCCATACTCTACATACAAATATCATAACACATCAGTATCTTTTAAGCACTCTGAAAACATGCTTGATATTCTAATGCTCAAATTCTTACCTCAAGCATGTTATAGATGATGTAGAGCTTTATGACAGACTGCCCCCTTATAAGATGATACATCATAGAGTAGTCAACATAGTGCATCATGAAGTAGCAGATGACCAATATCACTCCTTTGAGAATGTCGCACACCTGAGCAGGTTGCAGCAAACGTCTATCACTGAAATACAAAGGGCAAGAAGTTTCACTTAGGGTCATATATATACCCACGACACACAAATGATAGTAAGTCAGTATGAATGTACCAAAGCTATTTAGCAAGGATGCATCTCAATGTAGTCTATTCCACTCCCAACACATACAGAACACCATCATCATGATTAACACTTATGCATCATACTCCTGAACAGGATCACCTAATCTGTCACGTCCATTTAGTCAGAATATTATCGTCCTCGGGCAAGAGTCCCCACATGTTAATTACTTTCTGCATGAATGACCTTTGGCTTTAATTCACTTGTCCGCTTCCAGCCAACTGTACTTATTTTGACTTCATCAGTTACAGAAATTATATTTGCTGTAACCCAAAGAAAAATAAATCAAGTAGTTATCTTCAACATGGTAAACAGATGCTGAAGAACAGTTTTTGTCCACAATTCCATTCCTTTTAGCCTTAAGGTCTGCAGCAGACTCCAAACAATTTTCCATCATAGCTCGAGGTGGATTCTTACCCAATTCAGAAGTTTACCACCTAAGGTCCCACAGGCAATCCAGAAGCCTAAGTGAATCACTACACAATTTCATGCTGTAAGTTAGAACTTCAGTAAGAAAAGATTTCTACCTCAAGTGCCACAATACCAGCAATTTGCATAATGACACTGCAAGGTGGTATTTACTTGTCTACTTAGTTTGGTTAGTTCCAGCGGGATGTAAAGCGTTTTATAAAAATCTTCAAATTAAATCAGAAGAGTGACAAGCATGTATCAAAAAAGAGATTTAATTTGTTAAATGTATGTATTTTTAGATACACACAAACTCACTTATGTTCACATTTCATAGAAGTTGGAACCAGTTAGTCTTGAGCTATGATTTTTCCTTTTCTGCATAGTTCAGTCATCAGCTTATCTCAGATTAGATAATGCTCCATCACTTTTTTCTAAACACGTGATCAGTTCGAATACATTAACAAATATAACGCTGTTTTCAAAAAAGATCCAAACAATTATGTATGACTTCCAACCACTAAAGCAATCTCATGAAAACTGATGCAAATACATACAGCTACCATCATGGGGAAGACAAACTACAAACATAAGAGTACAATTACACTTCTGGAAGTGATATCGTTCTGAAAATTAAAGTCAAGAGAATAATACCTTATGAAAGTGCAGCCAAAATTGCACACAACATGAACTCTAAAGATGAAGACATTTTTGAAAATATGCTGTGTATGGTACACTTGAATATATATCACCACTATTCTAGAAAAAAGTTGCTGAAAAGGATCAAATGAACTACATTTCACAGCTTGACTGCTGTGATATGCGGGAATTAAGCTTTTCTAGAACAGAGTGCATTCAAATAATGTTGTCATAGAATTTCACTTTTCAGACTTCACTGTAACTTAGACTTAGTTTCTTGCTTGCTGTAAATAGGCAAGCACCTATAAACCATTCCGGTAACAATCCATCAACAGTTCTGAAGTTTTAACTAAAAACATACTCCATCTTCTGTTTGAAGTTGTATAATAACTTGCATTTCTCATTCAAGAGAAGCAGCACTAATGCTGTGATAACTTTTTCAAAGCAGATATTTAGAGAAACACACGAAAACATTTGCAGAATTTCAACTTAATCAGCTTGATGACAGAAGAGTCTCTCAGCATTTCTAACCCAGGCAGTACAAGAGACCAGTGCACAGGCTGACTACAGAAAACTACTGTCCAGAAAGCAAATAGCATAAGAAAGTCCTAGCATTTAAAATCTGTTCCAACGTTCTTTCATTATGCACTGAAAAGACCCCTTTATATTGTCTGGGCAAGCAACCTAGAGCCTACAGCTAACATGTTTCTAATTGAGAGAGATTAACCATGACTATTGTACAAATGTACAAAGGCACTTCTACAGCAGCAGAATTTCCGGTCTGGCTAATGACATTTACAAAAGGATTTTCATGTGTGCTCTGAACATAAAACAGAATGGGAATAATTATTTCCTACAAAGACAGGGAAATCAAGTAAATGGATTAAGTATAATAGATTTGACACCTTTTTGGCACGTATACAGAAATAATGCAAAGCCTGCAATTGTGAAATGATGTAGTCAGTATTCAGTGAGAAACGAACCTTACAGTTTTAGTATATGATCAAGTTCAGATTGGTCCCACCTGTACTCACTGCAAATCATTCCTATCTTTTACATTAAATGGTTTAATACATGCAAACACCTGTAGGTTGATGTGATTTCACATCTATTGTGAAAAGTCTTAGGTCAACCATTATATACAGTATTTTCTGCATTTCTTTTTCTCAATATACATTTACACGTAGTGTCTCCAATAACTCATTAACACTGTTCACACTCAGTACCAATACTAGAAAATACTTTTGGAGCCATCTCGAACGCTAAGCAATACAAACTGTAAGGCACAAATGTACAAAAATGAACAAGGTACACACAGTATAGTTCTGATGCTTTCAAATTCTTAAGTCAAAGTAGATAACAAAGAGGTAAGAACTAGGCAACACTGCGGGAGTATGTAACTCTAGAAAACACTGAACAGCTTAACTGCTTAACTCATTTTGAGCATTTGCATTTTTACAGTTCTGTGTGATGGTAACAGAATACAGATGGAAAGATTTCACATGAAAATTTGTTATGGGTGTTTTTTCTCATGAATGAGAAGAGAAGAACAATGAATAAGGAAGAGCATGACAACAATTCCATTTTATATTCAATCATTCTGGTTACTGAACAGCAAACAACAGAATCTTTTTACAGAAATCAGTATCCCAGAAGTGAATTAAATAAACATAGTCCCTGCTTCAATCAACTTAGCTCTTCAAAGATAATACCACGAGAGTCTGTTTGTCTGAAATGTATTTGATTCCAGAAACAATGACACACGAGAGCTGTTTTATAATTCAGCCAATTATAGAGGTGAATATTTCGCACCTTATAAGCCAGTAAATACACAGATTCAGCATTAGGACTGTCCTTCAAAAGTGCCGTAATAAGATACATCTGTCCTCTCACTCACTTATTTCCTACTATTATCCCATCATTACTTCTAATATTTTTTGCTGTAACTCATGCTCGTCAAGATACTCTTTTCACAATTTCACAGCTTCATTAGGCTAAGCCTCAAGATCTCATGTTTAGCAGCACAGACCAGACTGAGGAATCATCACATTTTTAATTTAAGCATCTTCAGACATCAAAGTCCCTTTATAGAAAATAGTAAAGCTTATCCATTCTTTCCATTAGCTGTTACATAAAATCTTACATTGTTTCACTAGCAAAACTGAATACATGGAATTGTTTGAACATGAGGTGATCCATCAATCTGCATGAATTCCAGCTGAAAATCAAGCATTCCTTCACAAAGAAACCTGCAGATAAACTTTCTCCCACAAACTAAGGCTACACAGAAAGACACATGCAGGCATTTACCATTCCACAGCAAGTACTTAACATGTTCAAATTCCTCATCCTATCAGCTACTGTTACTATTATGCCCAGTAAATGACCAAAAAAATCCCAGCTGAAACAACACTTAGGTTTCCAAATAATAAAACTGCACAAATGCACATTTTCAGGGATATACACTCCTGTTACTAACTTTAATATAAGGAAGTGGCATGCAAGCATTCCTGTTATGCCTCTCTTCCACCACAGCAGGCTTCTGTTCCAGACCAGTGATCACACTGTGTCTCAGACAATTAGAAGTGAAACCACAATAAAGCCTACGCAGTGCAATGACTGGCATCCACCACTGATGAGGAACTCAGAACCAGTCTGTTAAAGCAACTTTTTGTCAACTATGTGTCAAAATATATTTAAGAGTGAATCTTCATCATTGCTCTGTTTTGAAAATGATGTGACCTGAACAAACAGCTCCCTTATAAATACTTAGGATAGGTTACTTTGTTATTCTATAGGAAAAACTAAAAATCAAATTAGAATACAACTAAATTTTGTTGCTACACAGTATTTTTTTTTTTCCTGTACAGTTTAGAAACACAAATTCACATTTGTTTCACTTGTTAGAAAATCCAAAGGGTCATGATACACATAAAACCCAGTGAAGAAAAGTGTGGTGTGGAAGTCTGCTTTGACACAAGCAATTTGCTCAGACCAGTGAAAATCAAAGAACTTGCAAACCTGACTGTCTTTTTCAAGGTCTGCCTATCTGATACTATACACCAGTTGTCTCCATCTACTGGTTGGAAAAAATTAGGTTCAATCATAGCATCAAAATGATTATTTGTTATGGAGACAAGTTACCCATATGCAGTGGTAATGTAGTGGCTGTGCCTGTTTCAACTGACCATAGAATCATAGAACGGCTTGGGTTGGAATGGACCTCAAGGATCATTAAGATTCAACCCCCCTGCTGCAGGCAGGGCTGCCAAGCTCCACATTTAATACTAGATCAGCCTGCCCAGGGTCTGGCCTTGAACACCTCCAGGTACGGGGCATCCACAACCTCTAATTGGGATTTCACAGTACTTTTCTTTCAGGTTATTTAATAAGTGGAATACCTTCAGGCTTTCAGTGCATTGGTACCTACACTATTTGAAATGGTTAAACCACTTGGAACACAGAAGTATACCCCAGGAAAATCAGGAAGTTTTTCTTACTATAAAGAAAACATTGACTGAGAATCTTGTTACAGTTGTCCGTAGCATTTTCAACAACTGCTTTTCAACAACTGACAACACAAAATGAACTTTCTCACTATGGTGTCATCCGTACGTCTACAGAGTAATCTGTGGACAAGTACACTTGTCTTTGTGATTACTTCAGCATGCGATGTATAAGCACTCTGCAGACATCATTTCAAATGTAACCCTGCAGAGTTGTATACTATTATATCCTATGATTCATTTTCTTCTGCCCACTGGTGCCCCCCAATCCGTCACCAGCACAAGTGCACATGTTTTACTAGTCAGCTTTTAGAGACATGGGTTTTCTAAAACCATCAGTAAGCTTATCCCAATATATTTATTCAATTTTTAGAGTGTGAAGATGCCCAATAGAATGACTACATTTTTAATTGGTTCCTTTACTAAAACATCACCTACATAATTTGGGATGCCCTAAATAACTACACCTTAATTGGATAAAATTGTCAATACTGATGTCACAGATACAGGAATGTAAACATGTGACTACACTACAGCTGCAATAATGCTTTAGATGGATTATTACATCTTACAGGTTCTCAATAAAATCATGAATGTAATCACCTGCATATATTTTTTGTAACATTAAATAACATTTATTCCTAGAGACATTATTCTACTTCACACAACTTAAAAAAAAAGCCTGTCACTTGAACTGGCTTGTTTGGCTAACAAAACACTGTTTCAGGTTACAAGCTTAAATGAGTATTTTAGGGTAAATCTTTTCTTACTTTATCTTTTATTCAACGATAGCTTCATCATTTTTCAAACTTAAACAACCACTGAGGTACGTATTAGTTAATAACATACTTCAGTTATGAAAGCAGTGATCTAAGTAAGCAGTTACATTTATATATCCTCATTTCTCCTTTTTTTTTTTTTTTACATCTCAGATATTTGTAGGAAAATGCAACATTTTGTTTTACATATATATTTAGACATCAAAGTCTTAATTCTTCAGTGTATTGTTTAAAGATGAACGGTGATACCCGAAGTTGACAAGAATTGAACTGATTGACATGAAGTAGTGAAAACACCAGGGGAAAGAAAACCCAAGCAAGCCTGTGTGAAGGATATACTTGCACACCCCAGAAAATTTTGAAAATGAGCAAAGTGAAATATTGCAAGTATTTTCCTACAACTGTGCTTAAGTTTAGAATTAAGCGTGGCTTCAGAAAGAAAGCAACAACTAAGCTGATCAACTCTAATGCTTAGTTTGAAGATTAAAAAAAAGATGCAGTTTGCAGTATGCGGGACTTCACTGTCATAAGACTGTTGAGATATACAGATTCAGGGCCAACAAAAAAAATATGTTCCAATTGAAGATTTGAATACAGAGAGCTAAGTTGGCCAAGACTAGATGATATTTCATCTCTCAAACAACAGAAAGCCTCTACATGCACACAACACAGCACAAAACCATGCTAAGAATGAAACAAAACCAACCTTTCTGTTAGGCCCCGATGAGAGCTGCCTCAAAACAAATTAAAAAAAAACAAAACAGAGGTTTCATAAGTGACAACTAAAATTAGCTTTCATTAAGCTTTGATTCTGTTATTAAAAATGAAATTGTAAGTGAAGTCAGTATATGAACATAAAAAAAATGCACTATATTTTAGTCAACAGGCAATTAATTTGAAGTCTAATACTACTAAGATAGCTGGCAAGAAACTTTCAGAACCCTCTCCAAAATTTCTGAAGTGCTATTAAAAAAAAAAAAACAAAACCCAAATCAACCCAACTGCTTGAAACTCAAATAAAATATAGCTAAAAGCATGATTGAACCATTACTTAGAATAAACATAAAAAGCTTAAGGCACTATAAATGAAGTATAGCAGGGGCTATGTTTTGTCCAAAACAGCCTATTTGAAATTGGACTGAACTGGAACACAGGCACTCTGTATAAACAGAGTGTTAGACCTATTAAGATTACAGCCAATTTCCACACAGTAGTGAAGTTGTACACAAAAATATACTACCACAAACAGCATCGAATCAATTTCATTTACTGAGTACTGAATAACAACTGTTGGTGTCTCCTTTGAAGTATGTTAGTTAACTTAGCTACCCTATTCATTTGTAACCAGTATTTTTACTGATTACATGCTGATGTGCGAATTTGGCCGACAGCATAAAAGGAAAAAGAAAATCAGGATTTACTCACCAAGGAGGAATCCCTGTGACATCACATTCCATCCTATAAAGGAAGTGAAAGTGCTCTTCCCTTCCGTCTGATTTACAAGAAAGAAAGAAAGAGAAGGTTGTAATGTTGCTACACTATGCACTGTTATGGAAAGGAGAAAGGAATATTTGATCTGAAAGATTACTACAGAAAATACTGGCTGTACCTGCCCGTTTTGGTTGGTAAAAAGTCACAGGTATTGGTGGAAAGGTGCGTTACTTCAACATGAGCTTAAGCAGACAGCAGGAATTTTAGGTATTTAACAGCTAAATCTAGCCCTTAAAAAAAAACATCAGGACTGTGTAACACAGGTTACATTTCTTTATGAACTATGTCTATATTGAGAATGCCAGTGTAGTTTTTGTTTTCCTGAGATGTTTCCTTCCTGCAATTTCTTTCTGGAAGTAATGCTGCTTTCATTTATTTCCTACTGAAAAGCATTCATCTGTGGTTTCATAGGAGAGCAGTGGGAAATGAAGAGGTACATGCAGTATAACTAACGACATGATTGCCAAATTCAATTCTTTCTGGGAGAAGGGAGAACAGTAAAAGAAAACAGAACGTGTACTTATGATCTACAGTTCCACTTCAATATGGAAGACAAGTAAAGATTTCCAAATCATTCTTCGTGTCAGAAGAATTATACGCAGCTTCTGTATTTCCTTGGGAAAGCCAGAAATTTCAGTAAATCTCACCTTTCTTAGCAAAAGTCCTTACTTATTTTATGGGTAAGATGTAAAAACATCTTTGTGTAACTTATCAAGAGTTTTTATCAGTTTTACAAAACTTGGTCTTCCTATCAGAGTATTTTTCATATAGCACAGAAGCGTTGCCATCTTCCCACAGAAGGTTTTTCTGACATGCAACGCATTTGAAAACAACAAAAAAAGTTCTATTGAGGTGTTTCAAAATGAGCAAAGACATCAATCTGCTCAGAATATCTAGGTGTGAGGTATTAAAAAGTCTGAATTGTAAAAAGAAACCACACCTTCCAACCACGGGTAAAGTTATTTTAGAAGCCTACTGAGGACTGTATCTGAAAAGAACACCACCAGGTCCACTCTGTCTTAGATCTGTTGTTCCAACAAAGCACATTACTTCTAAGTTGTCAGAAAGTATTTCAATCAAATGAGATTAGCTTTTAAAATTCAAGAAGCATAGTTTGAGAAATTTTCCACTACTTGGAAGAAAGCATCAAGAGCTTTTATTTTGTTTAAAAATACTGCTTTTGAAATTTATTTTTTGTTAGATGTTAATTTTTTTTTTTTTTTAAAGATCACCCCATTATTTAGGGAGCTTAGGAGTAATGAAGTTTCACCTGCCAAAACCACCACAATCTGATGACTTAGCCACTGCCAGTTGGACTACAATGATTTAACCAGTAGCTTATAGTTAAATTAATGACAGAATCTTGGATTCTTTTCATTGAAGTTTTCAGACTTCTTGAGTCTTTAAAATAGCTATGCTAACACAACAGTATAGCTCTGAAAATACACAAAACTAAATCTACTCGAAAGACCAAGGGATGATTTAGCAGTCAAACAGAACCAACTTGCAGGGTCCAGGCAGAAAAATGAGGAACTTCAAGATTCATTTACTCTGTTCTCTTAGCTTTCTTAGATGGAAGATTAAAATGCATAGGAAGCTATAGAGCACTCCCCCTACACTTAAGTTCTGCAGATATCTCTATAGACAGGAATTAACACATCTTAACTAGAATATATTTTCATTGTTTTGAAGAAGTGAAGGGTAATATAATCTTTATCTACACTGTTATGAAGAAACAGAAAAGTTGGAGAGTAAAGAGGAAGGCTGACAACACTCACTGCTCAGTCACTTCACTAAGATGTTGAGAAAATAGCCAAGATGAAGGGAGGAGCACTTTTATTTACTACACAGAATGGAATATGATGTGGCAGGTTTAAAAACAACTAATCACATACATTTGTGAGGATGAACATGTTAGAAGATAACCAGCCACCTGCTTCAAGTACCTTTTGTAATTATAGGCGCATTTTTCCTACTGAACTCAATTTACACACGCAAAATTCCTGAGCTAGAAAAGCAAAAGATATAATCTTTATTTTAACATTAACAAAACCAAATCAGAATGACTAGAAAGAAGGAAAAAAAAAACAAAGTGCATACTCTGAGTATTTGGAAATTAATGGTTCTACTATCTGAAGGTTCCATTACATACTATAAATCAAGCGTGAACTATTCAATAAAAAACATTTTTAATTTATTAATGACTTCAACAAAAGAGATTCTAAAGAAAGAAATTCCATAACCATTTGAAGAAACTGACACAGAAGAAAATTTCTCAGGAATCCCTACCATAATCAAACCTTCTTCATTCAAGGTCTCAGTCTCACCGAATCTTACCTGATACCCGTTTTAAAGTTTAACACATTCAAGTTGAATTGATCAAACTGTATCCTACCCTGCCATTCGCACTAAGAATAAGCAGACTAAATTTTAACATTGTAGCTGTGTGTGGTCTTCTGATCGTTGCTCTGTCGGGACACTGACTTACTGTCCAAGCCAGCAAGTAGTCTTTCACATTTTTAATTAGCATTTCAGAAGAGCAGAAAATTCATTTGTCAAAAGCAAAACTAAGTTTATAAATGAGAACTATTAAGTTTTTAAAAAGTAGTAAAAAAAACAAATAGTATGTTAAAATCCATTACATTTACCAGAATTTTAGTATTTTGGCAGTAGCATACAGAAATACACAAATAGGCACATAATTTCATTTGAAACTGAACAGCAGCCATATTGATCTTTACATTGCTAGGAAAATCTTGACAATTTTAATGAGATCCAGCTCAAAATTAACAGCAAAACACAATATCAGAGACTGCCACCTAGTGTCTGTTTTAAGCAGTACCCAAGGACATTTCAATTCAAAACAAAAAACTAGCATTTTTTAATGCAATAAGAGGCAATTTCTTTCTAATCAGAAAACACATTCTAAACTGTGCATCTAAAAGCACTTCACACATAATGGACTATTAATAACGGAAATGCAATCAATTTGATCAAAATAAAGAATTGGCAGACATAAATCAACTTACAGCATGGGGAAATCCACATAGTGAAAACTATGAAGCCCTGATTTATTCAAGGAAAAATTATAACATCAATATAAAGACTCCTTTACTTTTAGGTTACACTTGTAAGACTTTTTAGTCTTAAGGTATACTTTAAAGTACCAACTTTCACCACGGAAATTAATTCTGTCCTTTTTTTTTTTTTTAATTATTATTCCTGTTCCAAGAAAGTAAAACAGAAATTCTTGAATTAGCAACTTTCTTAGCATTGATCTAAGCAAAAAAACCAAGAGGTCAAAACTCCTAAAGTTTAACATATTCTATCTAGCTAGTCCCATCCCACTTGCTCTCCAAGATTCTTAAGGAAAAAAGCCATTTTATACATGGACCCCTTGGGAAAAGGTTACCGTGGAAAGAAGGAAAACCCTTGTAAAAATCAAAACTTTTGTTTCAATATCAGTCTGTCAAAGACAATGGTCAAGTCATTAACTCCAAGTCAAACAATAGCTAAAATACTATTCAAACAGATATTAGAAGAACAATACTTCAGGGGATATGTTCTTTATTAACCCAAATGTGCTTAAGAGACATTGTTATTAAGCCATCTGAAGGAAGCAACGAGAATTGGTGACTGTTGGCAAAGCTTAGAAGTACTTCTCGTGCACCGTTAATTTACTTCAGAGTGGAAGAAATCATTAGTAGTTTAAACAGCACTGGAAGGCCATAAAATTAACCACTTAGATAAACAGAAACATTATTTATGTGCATCAACATCTTTCTCTTGAAAGAACTTACCGTAATCCATAGCAAGGCAAAGTGATGAATCGGAACATTGCCAGAAAAACTCTCAAAGGAAGCAGGGTGAATATATACAGAAAAGCATCCAGGCACAAAAAGATTCCAAAAAACATCAACTAAATTATAAAAATAAAACAGATGTTAGTAGTTTATACGGCATTACAAAAAATTTATACAGAATTGTGTATGAAAAATACACTTACATGTTACTTCAATTAACCTAACAAGCACAACACCATACATGCTTGGAAGACTTTCATCAAAAATTGTGCTCCACGAGGCCCAAAGTCCTATACAGGTAACCACAGTTCACTAATTGCATTTAGATGCTACTGCAGCTTGTTTTCCAACAGTGACTTCCTTTAAAGTTTACAGAAGTTAATGTTTTAACCTCAGGACAAAAAAAAAAAACAAAACACACCTCTGGAGCTGTATACACATGTAAAACTATTTGCCATATGTATGTCTTTTAATATGACCTTTTCCCCCCCTTAAAAAAAACAGATTTTACCTTGTCAGCTTTCTATTACACACCTAATTACAGCTGTGGTACTTCCCTTTGGGGATATGCATCCTTCTTTCATATGAAGAGGAATATGAAATATGAACAGGTAAATTTACATACTTGCCCTCAGTTAAAATGCTTCCACAATTTATAAAAGCAGTTAAAGCCATTTAATTATGAGCATAGGCCAACCTACTGTATGATAATTAAACTATACCTAAACTCTGTAATTAAAAAGCCGTTATATAACAAATTCTCCCTAGATGTTCCTTCCTCTTTTTTTTTTCTTTAATCCCCACTTTGTGAATCTAAGTTTTTCCTGAATGGGACTCTGAGCACCCTAATTCTACCTAAATATTAAGTCCTAGTGTGTTGGCATTAGATGTAAAAACAACAACCACCACCACCACCTATGTAATAAAATCACCTTAAAGGATATTAAGTGTTCACCTAATATCAGAGGACACATTTTATTCCAGTTTATTCTCACTCTAGCTGATTATTATTTACATTACTACTCTGCAATTACATTGTCAGGTAGTAAACAATACAAGTCATTAAGATAATTCTTCCATTCCTTTTCTACTGTCTCACATGCTTCCTTTGAATTAAGCAGACTTTTACATCAGTTGAGTGATTCGAACAATAGCTGGTCTACACACCATTTAGTTTGCTTTCCAGGTGCTTGCCAGCATACTTTTTTTTTTTTCAGTATCATTCAATTTGTTATAGCTAGAATGTGAGCTAACTTGGACTAAGCCCAAGCAAAGAACAAATTTATTTCATAATCTCTTGCTGTAAAGAGACATCCATCACTCTTTAAATTTATCTGCTTATTGCTCAGTTTCATATTCTTCCACTAACATTCAAAACAGGCAATAAAGTCTAATTTACCATGCAAAAATCTCATCAATTTCACTACTTAGAACATCAACCTTATTTATACAAGACTGTTGGTCTTTGCTTGTTCTTACATGTTAAAAAAATTTTTTGGAAACATACGGTGATGATCCTTCAGAATAATTTCTGTGGCTTAAGGACTGCACATAATAGCCTCCGTAATTACAGTGGAGATGGATTTAGTTCTGTAAAACCAGATCTCATCACAGACCAAGGATAAATTTAATGATACTCGAGGGCTATGCAAGGCATGGACAACAGGAGCCAGACTCTTCCTCCGCTGCTCTGTGAACTTTCTACTCCTATTTCAAGCTACTCCACTCAGCTACCCTCCCATCTCCACATGGGTTCTGAATTTTTTGAGAACATAGGCTAAGCAGTTCACCACATGCTATCTTAGCATGAAACATGAAGCATTCACTGCCAAATTATGAGCCAATTTAAATCTCAGAATGGTTCAATAACCACCAAAGTTCATGAAAACTAAATTGTGTGTTTAAGATGAGGGAGGGAGGTGGGAAAGAGTCATGGAGCTGGTCTCCTACTTCAATATAGCTTACTGTTAATTAGATTAGGTTTACCATACAACTTTGTACCTAGAGATTTTGAGAAATTTAACAGCATTACTCTTAAGTAATACAGTTAATAATGCAGTACAATACAGTTATAATGCAGCCTAGATGACTTTATTACCAATGCTGCTTACCCTGAGCATATTCTGGCTGTCTCTCAAATCTGACATCCTCCCCTAGCGGGTTTCAAAATGGGTGAGAACAAAACTCTCTTCTACATCAGAGTATTGAACTTCTGCAGGGTCAGAATTATATTTAGGCATACAGAAAAGAAGTGGCAGGAAGGCATCTATGGGAATGACCACAGCACTTGGAAAGCAGGGGAAGGAAAGGAAGGTGAGGTAAAGAGTGGCCAGAAACAAAACAGATGGCTGTGGAAGTCAAAAACCTTAGACAAACTCAACCATCACCATATCTTTAGACTGAAAAATTAGCTAAAACAATTGTGTTGTATTTTAATGAAAAATTATATTTTACAGTTTTTTTTTGTTTTGTTTTGTTTTTTTTTTTACTTTGATTGACCATTCCTTGAAGTGACATCTTTGTATTTGAATTCAAATACCATCATCTGGACTTGAAAGCTAGTTATGTCTGTTTCTGTTAACAACACTGAGTTGCTCTCAATTGAAAAGACAGAAAGTTAATCACTGCAGACTTTTATCCTGTTTTTTGAGTGAAAAATGTTCAAAAATAAACATTCCTTTTAATAACTTAATGCAGTAGATTTAATCTTTAAATTTAAAGAAATATTTAAAAGTACTTCACCTTTTCCAGTTCTTTTGGTATCCGCATGCATGTGTATACTCTCTCTCTCCGCTCTGTGTACTTTGCTTCATTGTGTTCAAGGAAGTAACCTCTTGTTAGCTCAGCACTGATGAATCTCAGCAATGAAAGATCTACATTCAGAGACATACACGAGGAGAAAACACTTCAGGCACTAAGAATGATAAAACTGCTATGCTTCTGTTACTTGCTATGCATTTCAGTTCCATCGCATCTAACACAGTACTTTTCTGCTAGTAGCAACCAGAAGGGTCAAGTTTTGTAAGGATTTTTACACAAAAATTTTGTAAAATTACTACAATTTTGTAAGGAAGGAGCTATATAGGATTTGAGTTCTCTTTCCCATTTCCCTGTCACCTCTCAACAAGAAAAGTAAGGTACTTTTCCCAACCAATCATTTTCATCAGACATCCTACTCCTCCAAAAGATTACTAAAGAAAAAATTATGCTGAATGCTAATGGATCTAATTCTTACCATACTAAGAGACCTCCTAGACTTATTAAATCTCCCTCTACACTGCCCTTGTGAGGCCCCAGCTGGAGTACTGCATCCAAGACTGGGGCCAACACAAGAAAGATGCAGAGCTGCTGGACAAGGGCCACTAAGATGATCAGAGGGCTGGAGCATCTCTCCTATGAAGAAAAGTTGAGTTGAGCTTGTTCAGTCTAGAGAAAAGGCTCCAAAAGGAGAGACCTCACTGCAGCCTTGTACCTGAAGGCAGCTTATAAACAGGAGAGAGATTAACTTTTTACAAAGGCAGATAGCAATAGGACAAGCAGGAAAGGTTTAAAACTCAAAAAAAAAAAAAAAAAAGGGGAAATTCAGGTCAGATGTTAGGAAAAAATTCCTTACTCAGAGGGTAGTGAGACCACTGAAGCAAGACACCCAGAGAAGCTGTGAGAGCCCCATTCCTGTAGAATGGTTGGACAGGGTCCTGGGCAGCCTGAGCTGGTGGGTGACAGCCCTGCCCATGGCAGGGGTATGGAACAGGACAGGCTTTAAGATCTCTTCCAACCCAAACTATTCTATGATGTACAGGTCTTCTATACTTTAACAGATCCGGATAGATATCCTGACATAGGTTTTCAGTCAAGCCACATGGCCTTAGAGGAGCCTTTGTGCAGAATAGTTTTTCAAATACAGCATAAACATGAGAACTACAGCTATCAGCAAAAGGAAGTTATCTTATGAGTCTGTGCTCACCAACAAGGTCTGTGATCATCACCTCCCTTTTGAAACACTTCAGAAGTGACAGCACACTCAGTACAGTTCAGCATGCCTGGTTATTACTGACACTTAAAAATAGATGCTCCCAGCAATCACACAACATGCAAAAGATACAAATCACCTATTTAGACAGACAGGCAAGAAGCTACAGTGCATTCACCATGGGACAAGAACACGCTTTCCAGTAGAAGATCCAGATTTCAGTGAGTTTCAGTAACAACTGGGGAAGCCTTGCACAGTACAGTGCCCCACATTTGCAGGGGGATGGTGAAGGGATCAGGCTGCCTTCATCCTTAGTAAAACAGCCTTGAGAACAGCAGTTGCTGAGGTAGGAATACAAGTAGAGATAGTGCATGTGAACAGTTCACCCCAAACTGTCAGACAGCAGCTTCCCAAAATGGATTTCACTGAATATGACAACCATCAGCTGGATGAAACAGTATCAAAAAAATTACAAAGAGTTTTGAGGCAGAGAGGAATAAGAGCAGCTGCAAAGGCAGGTTAGTTTGTATCTTATGCTGCCTTGGGTGGTGAGCACGTGTCTGCATGGTATTAGAGCTGCTGAGGATTACAAACATTTTGAAGTTCGTAGTGGTATTTTAACATAAATGAATATTCTTAAGAGATCGTTTCAACCAGGATTTGTTTTTATCTACGTGAACCTAACCGCCTTCCCCTGTTTAGATAGTGGTTTTGACAGGTCCTTACAATTTGCACATAACTGACCCACTTCTAGTAGACTATAGCCGCTGTAACCCTCAAGGTGTTTGTTTTAAAATAACACCATGTAGTTTAATGAGTAGTGAAAACTAATATTGACATTTAAAGTTTCAATCAAAGTTCATTCCAGTAAAATAACGGCAGAAGTTCAAAGCACTAAATGAAGGTTCAGATCTCTTGCAAACTCGTTCTCTCAAGCTCTCCTCTGTAATATTACCATTTGAAACTTCTAAACAAAAATTGGGAAACAAACCCAGAATGTTCATGAAATTTAATTTGTATACTCTTATCTAAGCTCGACTACTCTGCTAAGCGCCAAGGTACATTTCCTCACACCACAGGTAACCAACCTTCTGTAACTTAAAGATAATGCATCTCAAACAATTGAAGCTTCCTACAAAGTATTTGCAAATAGGCAACCATCACAGAGTACCTGGAACTGTTAGTTCCCACTTCCCATCACCTCACATGAACTGGTTCACGGCCTCACTGTTGAAAACCAAATGATTTTAGCCTTCCTCCACCTGGCCACACCCCAGGAACTTCTCGTGCCTGCAGTTACAATATAAGAGCTCCAGACTATGCCTGCCAGACAAACCCTCCAGCAATGGGGCACACTGAGCTACACAGTCACAGCAACCTCCTTCCTGAGCACCCAGCTTCAGCCCTGCTTCTGTGCCAACACAGCTGTGAAACAGATCAGCAGCTAACCCCGTAGGAAACACACAGCAAGCAAGTGAACAGGATGAGACATCAAAGCAGCCCAGAGCAACTAAGCACCTGAAAAAATGGCTTAATTCTGCTACCACAGCACCATTTCTTTTAAAATGAAGGAAGTGTTCCAACCCCTCCTTCAAATTCCTTAATTTTTTCCTCTCTGTTAAAGAAAAAAAAGTTACAGATCACAGCTTAAGTTTAATAGATAGCACAGTCTTAATGCTTGAAGTATTCTCATTCACCACCCCGCCTCAGGACAGAACGCACAAGGATCTTCAAAACATTAAAGCCCATGGTTACTTCCTCAAGGTGCAAAGATAATGATTTACCCAGGTTATACTTCAGTGCATAGCAACACAAAGGATAACCATTAACCAGAAACAAATGGGAAAACTTATGAAGATGCAAAATCCTCTATAGCTCAAAAACTTTCTGTTGAGAAACAATCAGAACATTCATCCTAAGCATAACAGTTTCAGGTACTCACTTGACTCTGAAGCACACAAGTCTTCCATAAACATGCATGCCACTCAAAATTAAAGCAGCATGATATACATTTAATTATTTCCTTCTATTCCAGACAAACTCTCTGTACAGTACTTGTGCTGTTTCACCACCCTACTTCTACACACTATAAGACGTATTGCTACCAGCAAAGACAAGTTACGATTTTTAGCTGCTCTACCAAGAAACCCATTTTTCTATAATGTTTTCTCGAAGAAAGAAAGAACACCAATGACTCTGACTTTTTTTTTCTTTCCCATTTTCGATCAATTGGTGGAAGACAATTCCCCCCACACACCGATTTCTTTGCTTTAAGAAGTTCCCTGTTCAGCTATCTTTCGGGCACAGATGTGTATTCAACTGTTCTTGTCCCATCATAAAGCAATTCATAGCATTGCTACCAATTCCTTACAACTATGGAAACTGCAGCAATTTCAGTAACACCACAAAAGTGATGCCATCAGTGATGCTGCAAGTCTTAGGAAATCAATGACATAACACCCGTCAAGCTTAGAGGGAAAGCATTCTGTTGTTAGTAAATGCTTTAATTGTTTTTTTCCCATTTCTGTCAGGAATAACCCATAGCATCACATTGAAGCCAACACTGCGGCAGTCAGCCTGAAAACTTGAGCACCTTTCACATTTTCAGCAAAGCACAACTAAAACTACAGTGCTAATAAAGCTCTTGACGAACTTGCCCAGACTAAATTAACCATACCGCGTTATGTAGCAGTTTTTAATGTTTGTGGGCTGGATTTCCAAGCTGACTCAGTAGGCTCCTGAAATGCTGTCCTGTTTCTAGTAGACTACAACCACTGTAACCCTCAAGGTGTTTCTTTTCAAATAACCAAACACAAAGCTACAGATGATAGCAAAGCCCATCACGCTTTCTTTTGCTATTCTTCTTTATAAAACTCCTAGCTGGTAAGCTACACGTAGTGAGAGAGTTCTAAACTCTACAAACTCTACACACGGCTTCGGGAGCACCGCTCCTTCCAGCGGTGGAGACGGGAGGCGTCACACTCACAGTTAAGGGACTCCAACAAACGCTCAGCCACGGAGCGATCCGGTACAGGAGGCAGAAACTTACAGCGGCCGGCGCAGCTCAGAGCACAGGTGCAAACACCCACCTCCCGCAGCCCTTCCTTAGCAGCCAGCGGCTTTAACCGCCCGCCTTTTAACCTCAGAGCGCAGCACCACCGCAGCCAGCCTCACCGCTCACAAAAGCCCCACCGCTATCAGCGCGCTGTGCCAGACTCCACCGCTCTCGCCCGCTCCCAACACGCCGAAAGCGGACGCTCAGCGCGGAGCTCCGCACGCAGGGCCGGGAGCAGAGCCGTCCCGCCGCGGTTCCCGCCGCACTTTCTGAAGTCTCCCCCTCGCCCAAGTTTCTCGGCCGCCGCCTCGACCCGGCAGCCCAGGCCGCTCCGCTCGCCCCGCAGCACGGCCCGGCCCGGCCCCCGCTCCGGAGCGCGCCCCGCAGGGTTCTGTCCAGCCCGGGGTCCCTCCGCCCGCCCCGCCGCGCTCCTCACCCGAGAGGCCCCGCTTCTTCTTCCTGCCCCGGTCGCTCTCGTAGAACCCCAGCGTCTCCGTTCGCTGCTGCGGCGACGGCTGCCCCGGGCCGGCGGGAGGCGGCCGCAGCTCGCCGCTCCCCCACAGAGTTTTCGGTTCCCCGCGACAGCCGTCCTGCTGCAGCTGCTCCGGGCCGCCGCCGCGCCGCCCTTCCCCGCCGCCGCCCGGCGCGGCGGCGTCGCTAACGCCGGCCATGTTCGCCGCCCGCTCCGCGCCCGCCGCCCCCGAGCCGCGCGCCGCGCCGCGCCCCTGGCTGTGACTCATCACCGCGCGACAGCGGCGCGGCTCGGCCCGGCCGCCGCTCCTGCACTGAGCGCGGGGCGGGGCGGAAGGCGGCGCGGCGCCATCTTGCGCGGCGTTAACCGCTTGTGCGCCGGCCGCCCCGCGCTCAGCCTGCCGCACGGCGGAGCCTTCCTGCGTCCCGCGGGGCCCTCGCGCTTCCTGCGGTTTTGTAGCTATGGCGACGTGCAAATAACGGTGTTTGTCTGAGGGAACAGCTGGCGGGTGCGCTGCTGTTGGCCTGAGGAGCGTGCGCGTAAAGGTCGCACGGGGTCTGGAGCAGGAGTTCAAAGCGAGCGCAAATAGCGCTATTAATCTGCACCGCACCGCGCAAATAAGGCCGCGGTCAGAAAAGGAGTGCGAGAGGTGAATTATTAACTGTAATGCCAACGGGATTTCAGTGACATGCGGTACACATCTGAGGTCAGCACTCCGCTGCCTCTGTTTGTGCAGCTGATCGTCGCTGCTGCCCAGGAGCCGAGCCGTGGGACCCGCCTGCACACCCGCAGGCCGCCAGAGCTCCAGGTGGCCGCTAAGGCCGGCGCACCCGGCCTGCCCCACAGCCACCCCCGAAGTCTTGCGGCTCGGTCTTGCTGAGGCTGGAAATGTGTTTAGTTAGTTGCAGTGTGCCACTGCTGGCCATGTTCGTGAAAAGTAATTGTTCCAGTCTCAAAAATGTTTGCTGTTTTTAGAAGAAAACACGTGAAGAGCTGCTCAAGGAAATGTCAGAGTGCTTGTGTGAAGGCAGAGTTCACATGAGTGCACAAGGACAAAACACCTGGCCTGAATTTCAAGTACACGATCTCCTTCACATTCACTTCTGTTCTTATCATGCTTTCAGAAGCCAGATTTGTTCAGCTTAATATTTAGCTACTTATCCTGCCAAAACAAAGAATGCTTTATTCTTGCTTTGGAAGACCACAGTGTATGTAGTTTTCCCCTATAACTCTGAGTTAATTGAAGAGAGGGTTGTCTCAGAACATTTCAGGCCTTGGATAGTCTAGAAGTACCCATTTCCACTGCCGTTGAATGCCCCTCATCAGGTAGGATTAATCCAGGTCTTCAAGTTTTTCAGGCAAAGGAGTGCTTTTTACAGAGTCTTAAAATATGTAATAATAACAGAGAGCTAACAGTGATAGCTACAATACATCCACAGTTTTGGCTTTCTTCTGCCTTCTTTTCTGTGTGGGTTTAAAAAGCAGTTGAAAAGTAGGATGCAGAACAGAAACCACTAAAAAATACCTGATAACTTCCTCTCAGCAGGAAAAATGCTGCAGTGCACACAAAGTGGTGTGACACCCTGAGGGACTGCTTCTCTCCTTCCAATTGTACATAATGGCTATATGCCTCTCACAGTCTTTAAGGACAACAAATTGTAACAACCTTATTATCAGTCGTATCCAAATGAAGGCATCTGCAGCATCAAGCATCATCTAACAACCAGCTCTGTCTTCTTCCTTTAGGCTCATTGAAAAGCTATGAAATGAATTATCTGCATTAGTTGTGACAGCACGTACATTTCGTATATCTTGGGCTGACTCGAGATAACCTTGCTTAGTTTACAATATCTTCCAGTTTTCCATTTGAAATAGTTTGGCTGAAGGCATAGTAATAGTATGACTGCAGTACTTTTCAGCTAAGAATTCACTTTTGTTTTTGTCACCTCAAAAGTATATTGAGCAGATGGTCTCAAGGCAATACGCACAGAGTCCCTGCATTTCTTTTTCCTGAGTTTTACATGCAGTTTGTAACCCATTGCTGCCCAGAATTTTGATGTGCTCATTTGCATGTGCAAAGATGTGTGTGTCAGCTATTACACATGGCATTTTTGCAAGTTGGCCACTTCAAGAAGGCCACTCAACAGCAGCAAGATCCAGTCTCAAGGTCTTTGAACTAACAAATTCAGAGGGGAGAAGTTGTTTAGTGAAAAATTATAGTGGTGTTGGTACAGGAAGTAGTGGCTTTGCTGTGAGGAGTTATCTGGGGCCATCTGTTGTTTGGGCACTTCAAGTTGTGTTTTGTTGCTTTCTATAGCTTATCTGCTAAGAGACATACTACTGAGTGACTGTGCAGAGGGTCAGAATCCACTTTGCAGTTTCATAACCATTCACAAATCTTTTTCCCAAATCAATTTTTCTTGGAACAAGACACTGTCCTGTATATATTCCCACAAATGGAGTTCTGCTTTTTTCCAAGAGAGACAGTTTGCAGGGGTGGTGGTTTCAAAGTAATGACTCGCCCCAAGAAGAAAATGCGGCTTCATTCGTGTAACAGTTGAAACCATTTGGATACTCATAGAGTGCATACAAACTGGGAATAAAGAACTATTTGCATTTTATTAGAAAAAAGAGTACTGCTGATTTTTGGAGCTTGTGAAGCTCAGCTCTTTTTTTTTTTTTTAACTTTAGGTTGCCCAAATGTATTCTGGAATAACAATTATCTACCTATAATGTATCTGATACATAGGCATAACGGAAGGAATATTGCTGATATAATATCAGGTTTCTTCTGACACTTAGAAGTTTTAAAACTTTTATAATGTGTCCAGTTCAGTATTAGTTCCTGAGTACTGATTGCTGTTAGTTGCTGATTGCAACTATTCTGTCTCCTGATGAAGATAGTTAATTAGCATTTTTATACGTATTAAAATCTTCCTTTAGTTGCACTGGATTCTTTTTTGTCCAAAAGACTCAACAAAGTGTTGTGAAGAAGGCTCAGATGGCGGATAACCTTTCTTTGCAGTCCTTTTTGCTGGCAGAATTTAGTTGTCTTTTCCAGACCCCTACAAAGTCAGATATCTCCTATTAACATGGATAGTTAATCAGTGAAATGTGCTAGAAAGAGATTAAAGAGATTAAATAAGAGTTTATTTTAGGGAGCAATACAAACGTCAACGAAAAACTGTCAACAAAGTGGTAAGTAATAAGAGAAGTAAATTATTGACATAGGTTAAGAAATGTGAAAGAAGTCTTGAGAAAAGGATGGAAACTAAGTGTACTGTACCAAACAGAGGTAAGTGAAACTGGTGAATACCTAAGTTAGCAATAAAGTATTATCAAGTGTGAAAATGGTGATAATAGTAATGCAACAAAACGTAACTATACAAAAACATCTGGTAACTGTCTTTCATTCTTACAGCCTTCAGTGTGATTTTCAAATATTTTTCATTTTAAAAAATGGCATCACCAGGTGCACCTTCTGTGAGGAGGAAAGTCAAGAAAACTCATGAACCCAAAGTCCAATAATGGTATTTTTTCCACAAGGAAATAAGCAAAATGTATTAGGTTTGTGACTTGCAGTTAATTGATCCTCTTAGTGTGAGTGCATATTAATTCTACTAAAGGCAATGCATCTCTTAGCAACAACCAATATTAACAAACTTTGTTCTAAATCTTTCCAAATCACAGCTGTCATACATTTTCAAGGTACAAAAGTATTGGTTGGAAATGTGATCTAATTCTATCTCAGTTGGTTCTGTTTCATATCTGAAGTTAAAAATATCTGTTTACGCCCACAAGAGAAAAATCTTGCAGAGATTCTCGTCTCCATTTTATGTTCAACATCTAAGCAGTATCTCTGTGGGATAATCTTCATATGTGAAAAACAATCTGTGTAAGAAATAAAAGCCTATAAATATGATCTAGCACTGAACATTTTTCACTTACATATTTTATTTTCTTACCTCACTATAAAATTTACAGTTGACCGTATTTTTTTTCTGAGTTGTATTCTCAGCAAAGATTAGGTTTACTCTTAGGTAAGCTAAGGACATTACTCAGTTTCAGCGTGTCCTTGAATAATGCAAGTACAAATTGCGTTATGCAATACAACGCTACCTGAAAGTCAGGTTTGACTTCTCTCTGGTACATTTCCATTATTTGTTTGCTGCAGATACGCTATTGTATAGCAAAGGAGGTGTTCCATCAAACAAAAATTGTTCAAAATCAATGGTACTTTCCAGTAACAGCATAATTTTCCATTCCATCTTTCTAATATTTAGAAAAAATCATTCTTTTGAGATATTTCTCTGTAACATCTTGTCTTGAGACCCCAGTTCAGAAGTTCGAGGAGTGGAGTGCAGGAGTATAGAAAATTAGTTCACGATCACAGTTTTTTTTAAAAAAGCATACATTATTTTATCATAATATACTTTCTGTCATCGCTTTTGTTCAGACTTACACAAGCTCCCTAGTTTAATATTTCTATAGCTCTTTCCCTGTATGATATCTCAAGTATTTTTTTCAAGGCAATACTTTTCTGTGACTCTCAGGGTCAGTCTTTTCTTGCCTGTGATCTGATTTCTTGGTGTAGAGATTTCTTTTGGGTTTGCATCTTGAGCAAAACCCCACAGCTGCCTTGTAGAATCATGGAATTGTTTGAGTTGGAAGGGAAGGGCATCTAGTCCAACTCCCCTGCAATGAGCAGAAACATCTACAGCTCTATCAGGTTGCTCAGAGCTTGGTCCAGACTGGCCTGGAATGTCTCTAGGGATGGGGCATCCACTACCTTTCTGGGCAACCTGTTCTGTTGCTTCACTACCCTTATAAAAAGACCTTAGAGAAGAGGCAGCAAATGGTCTTTTCAACCCAAACATAACTGACCTGTATGATATATGGGGCATTTCCCCTCAAGGTTCACACACTTGGAAGCAAATAATAGAGAGATTCCTGAATCTCTTAGATTTCAAGTTATTTTGTCCCAGTCTTCATCCTGAAGTGATGGAAGAAACATCTATTTCCTCTTTATTTGTTGTTACATATAAGTAGTTATACTGTATAGCATTTAAAGATGGCTCTGTAGATGGCAAGGTGTTTTTAAATCTTATAGAAGTGAAGCTACTTTTGACTCCAACCTCAGCTACTGCCTTAGGAGATCTAAGCCAGATTTGAGGTGTGAGGGGAATAGGTGGGTGTAAATCAGTAGACAAAATGCAGATGGAAAGAAAAATAAAGGCTATGAGGGTTTCAAAAATCATGAAATGGGAAGAGAATAGCATTGGTCTCAGCTCTAAAACACAAGTTTCATGTACCTAAAAATGAAATTCTCAATATCAGACAGTGTTTTGTTGTTGTTTGCTTGTTTTTCTCAGGTTTCATAAAGTAAGTTAATTGTCAGTACTGGTTTCCTAATGTAGGAGTTTATGTCTACCATTTCTTCATATTTTTCAGGTCCAAGGAGCAGAGATGAAAACCAAAACTCAGAATGGTCTGAGTTATGTGCCTTGACTTAAAGGATGAGTTCTCAGTCATGCCAAACCCAAAGAGAGATGGAAATCCATCTCTCTTATTGGTGTCTTTAGTAATCAGAGTTACTGTGAACAGTGCTATTGATTTTAATAAGCTCAAAATCTCAGCACAGCAGGAAAATATCTGTTATGATAACGTATGCAGATATATATACATACACACACACACACACACACACACACATATATATATATACAAGTTTTATGGCTAATATTAGCATGTGGGATCCCTAGATAGGATCTTAAGCCTCTCACTTCTGGAAAGCATCTCTACTCAGGAGAGAATTCATATGTGTCAGATTTAAACATAAGAGCAAGGGCATTCCTGATTTTAGTCATTAGCAGTGTGTTCTTAAAAAATGTTTAGCCTCCTGGAGGATTGGATATATCAGTTAAGAGGTCCTGGGATTCCCAGTTTAGGTTAGTTCAGAAAATTGTTGTCCATTTTGCAATTATAGTTACGCATGTAAATACACGTTCCATAACATACATAGAATATATGTATTGCTTACAAATGTATACCTAGCAGCTCTGAGTCCAAACTTTTAGCAATTGTAAGTCAAAATGAAGTCATGTTTTACGAGTGGACTCATGCAATTTTCATGAGTTTGGGACTGGTTTTGAATTGTTTGAAGTCTGAAAGAAAAAGTTTTTTTATTTAATTGAATCAGTGGTGCTATAATACATACAGATTATCTATTCCAATGTGAACAAAACTGCAAAGGTAAAAAACCTTATTCAGAACTGCTCTTCACACAGGCAGATAATTTTTTAATACATATAAACACATATATTTATATATGTGGCAATAGAATACTGAAATCAGAATCAAGTTCAGGATCTAAGTGTTGTTTTAACACTTACCCAGTCTCATTTAGGCAAGTGTTCAGTGCTACGCTTTTGAATAATTGTCTTCCCTTGAGACTGGTATTTGCTTTAGTTATCACTTTAGTTATTAACTCCTACAATTCAGTTTTCAAATGTGACAGCAGTGTTTGGATCAAGTTCAACTCTGAATTCATTCCAGTAATGCCAGCATAGTTTGTATGATCATTTCTATATTTGTGTGCAGCCGTGGGTTTTTGATATATTCCCAAACCATTATATCCATATCCATATCCATATCCATATCCATATCCATATCCATATCCATATCCATATCCATATCATCTATACCTATACCTATACCTATATCTATATATCTAGCAGTATATGAAATTGTGTCTATCAATATTAGAGTCACAGCATTGAGGGAATGATTTCTTTTGTCACTCATTTTCTCCAAGACCCTCTGTGATAGCATGGTGAGATAAGAATACACTGTCAACAGGAACTCAGAATTTTCTGTCCCTTCTTTTTTCAAGTTTTTTTATTATTATTATTTTAAAGTAGGCAATTTTAATTTGGCAAGCTCTATACAAATCCAATCAGCACTTGGAACTCCAGGAGTATTGCTCTACCTTGATGAGTAACAGGGTGCACTGGAATGTGTTTGGGATTGCTCTTTCAGCCCTGGCAGATCATAAAGATAGGCGCTCATACTGAAAATGATTGATACTCCTGCAAAATAACCCTACCTGCCCTACCTTTGCATCAACAAGCAGAACATTAACTAAACATGTTTTTCCCTTCCATTTTATAATTATTATTGTTGTGAGATATTTTAATTTACAAAAAATGATATGCACCAAAGCTGGCTTAATAGTTGGCAGAACACAGAAAAGGACATGATGAGTAAAACCTGAAAATCTGTCTGTCATCCACTTAGATCACACTGAGGATATCAGCCCATAGGCCTTGGTGAAACCATAAACTGGTTAAAGAATCCAAAATTTTAATCTGACCAAAGTGAAATATATTCATTTTTGGAAAATCTTACAAAAGCACATTTTCAATCACAAGCAGCTGACTAAGAAAATGTCCTTGTAAATGATGTCTCTTAACACTATTACATTTAAAGTACTGTCAGCATTTCTGTTACAGGGATTTACTGTGAAGTGCTAGATTAACTTCTTACTCAACCATAAGAATATGATTTTCTTTACAGTCTTTTTACAGTCTATTGGCTTGCTTTGGCCTAAAAAACATGCACAGGTGTGCACTGATGTTTGTATGTTTGTTTAGAGTACCTAAACACTGAAATGCTTTTTCTCATACTCAGGTGCCTATACATTGTACAGAGTTGTTTAGAAGCAGAAACCCACCCTACACAAGCAATCACCCAACTGACGTGCACAAAGATGACTCCCATGCGTACAGATATTTTTGTGGGCATTAGTCAGCTGCTTAGTTATGATAACTTGATACAAACTCTGGCTCTGGAGTTATTTTAGTGATCAGGATGCACTATTTTCATTCTGTTATAAATCCCTATAATATAATTGCTGACAGAACCTTTAACACAGCATTGCTAGCAGATCATTTGTTCTTTCAACCCAGGAATAAATGCCTGTTACATCAATTTTAATAATTGCAGTCCTGCCCAGTCAGGACGACCCCTTTCCAAATGACTGGCAATACCCAGAAGTTATATGACTCATTCACTCCTTTGTATATCCCCAGCTGGCACATTCAGTTCTCTCTTAGTACTCCTATGTTTCACAATTCATAGCAGTTGTTCTCCCCTTTCCATAAGTGAAATTATTAAAAATGAGAATTAATATTTTAAACAAAAACACAATGTTTGAATTTTGCCCCTTGGATGAACGCAGAGCTGTTGTCTTAACTGCATGCTGCATACTTCACTTTGTGGCAATATACTTTAGCCCTCCATGCACACCTTGTTTTGTACTAATATTTCACAGTTCCAGTAGGAGAGTTATGTCCTTACTTTTAGAGCACGATATACATTTAATTTGGAAACCATGATGTGTACAAGCAAGAGTAGATATTTTTTAATTAAAACCTGAGAATTAACAAGAAAGGAGAATAATGTTCACAGAACAAGTGTGTCTTTTGGTTAACTCTTTCTTTGCCACAACATGTTCCTGACCTCTGCTGCTGCGAGTTAAGATTGCTTATGGTGCCAATTCACCTTCATTTCTATAGTGTATTTCAGTGGAAGATCTTGTTGTCACCTTCTTTGCTGTGTTTGGTTCATCTCAGTAGCCACATTCTAAAAACTTTGCCTGAATAGCTGCCTTGACCCTTCAGACTTCTAGGCTGTCCTGTATGAGCTGGTATACACCTCGTTGAATCAGCCACAGGATCAGCCACATTATGTTTCTGAAGGGGCAGCCAGGAGTTGTATGTTTAACTCTGGAAAATAACTGAGGTCCCAGGAGAGAGTTACACACTACCATTTGTTTGCAGAGACCATTCTATCACTGTGATGCCAGAAGCCTCCTGCCTTGGAAGTTATGAAATAGACTGATCCTGCACCACAGTAGTTATGTGCAACAAAGCCTGATTTCTATAAACCTTCAAGGAAGTAATTGAGCAAATAATTCAGCTCTGAGAAAGTGTGAGCAATGACAAATCTTATTGGGTTAGAGGCAATTGTAGATGACAAGCTGTTTTACAATGAAGCCACTTGTATTCAGAATTTTTGATCCTGGTTGATGAGTGTAATTTTAGCCATACAGGCTTAAATATTTTAATTTAAATTCAGGAAGGGCTTAACCACTGAATTTCTCTTGTGGAAATGGATTTCCAGGTTGGGAACAACTCTAGCTCTTAGGCAGTGTTCCCATTTACTAAGTATAGCTATTCATTTTAATTTGCATAAAGAACATGGATATGTAAGTCTCCAATTACTTTAAAAGCAATATTTCAACAGATACAGTGAAGTAATTAGTTTAATGAGGAAATATCATTACATAGTGGAAAGCTTTGTTTGCCAAGGATCAATTTGTTGTCATTTGAATCCAACTAGAAATGAAATGCACAGAACAAAAAGTAAATTTTAGCAAAAGCCAACTTGTCTGTTTGGTACAAATGGAAAGTATATCTGCTTCTCAACCAGAGGGCTAAGTAAGGAGTTTTTCTGCATTGGAAGACTTACAAATGATCATTTAAAATATGAAGAGAGTAGGAAAGTTTATTGTGCAAACATGGGGAGTCAACAAGTTCCTTTTGTGGAAAGTAGAATAATTATTTCCAGAATACATTTTTCCTACATTTAAAATGAGGATACTTATTATTTATGGCATCTTTTCAGAATTGTGAAGCCTAAGTCAGAAACATCTGTTAATATCTCTGAAATTCTAAAACAGGGCAGCAAATATAACTTTTATATCTGGATTTCATTTGCTTGATTGTTAACCGTTGTTGATGCACTGTCATGTAAATTCATCATATCTCCCATACAAATAAAGAACAAGATATTGCTCAAAGAATTTTCCTGTCTATACTAGAGATTACAGATTACAGCAGTAATAAATCAAGTTATAACAATGAAAAATAAGTAGATAGAAAAGCAGTAAGGAATATAGCTGTGAGAGGTAACAAAACAGTTTCTGTTACGTACGTATTTTATCAGTCCACCCAAGTAGCCAAAAGGGCAAGGTGCCTTTTACCAGGAAGAAGGCATTTTTCCTCAGTATACAAAATGAATGTGAATGTTACTGATACAATAGGCAAATGTAGTACTACCTTTAATGTCCACAACACAATGATTTTCAGTTCTTGAAAATTACATTCTTGAAGATTATATAATCATTTTACCAACAAAAGCTTGGATTTAAAATATATGACCAAAGATGAAAATTATATTTTTAATTTTTTTTTGCATAATTTAGATAACTAGCATTAATATTTATTGTCAAGAATCATTAATTCTTATTTTAATTAAACTGAATGGTATCTAAGATCATTCATGTCAGTGTTGTATAAGCACTCAGATATAAGCTAGCGATGGTTCACTTTGACCTCTGGAAATCGTATAATCATGCCTGCCAGAGTAACTATATTAAAATAATAGAAACCCTGCTGAAAAGCAGAGACTATCTTCACCACTGATATTCAATCAACAGAGAAAAGCTCTTTTAACAATATACAAATATGCTACATCACAGCTTCAAATGAAAAATGAAGATCTAATATTCAGAATTGTATTGGTAAAGATTCAGTTTTGTGATAAGGGTATTAGTCTCCATTCTTTTGGACATAAATCAAATTTTAACTGATGAGATTAGGAAATTCTGCTGATTGGAACACTTTTTATTTCAGCCTGATCTGTTGCAGGGTTTCTTGTTCTTTGCTCCTCAGAAATCAGTGGGGTTGAAGGTAGGATGCTAGAGATGGAATATTGCCTTACAGTGAATAGTGATCTCATCAGATGTTGTGGTGCTTGTCTATTTATCCAAAACATGGATGGATTTTTTTACATTACACTGTGGCAAATCCTTAAAGGACCATACAATGATGGTTACTACTAATCAAAGAAATACCAAAAGAATATTCCACTTAAGCACAAAAGGATCCCCAACAAAGTTGTGCAAGTACTGTGTTCAGTTTTGGGCACCTCAATAAAGGAAGGACATTGAGGTGCTGGAGCAGGTATAAAGAAGGGCAACAAGGCCTGTGAAGGGCTTGGAGAATATGCCCTACAAGGAGAGACTGAGGGATCTGGAGCTGTGTAGTTTGGGGAAAAGGAGGTTGAGGGGAGACCTTATTGCTCCCTTCCTTCTCGCTGTATTACTTACAACGAGAGCAGAGTTGGTCTCTTCTTACTGGTGACAGAATGAGGGAAAATGGCCTCAAGTTGTGCCATGGTATGTTTAGGTTGGATATCAGGAAACAATTCTTTACAGAAGGGGTGGTTAAGCAGTGGAATAGGCTCCACAGGGAGGTGGTTGAGTCACCATCCCTGGATGTGTTTAAAAACCTTTTGGATGTGGTGCTCAGGGACACGATTTAGTGAAGGGCTGTTAGAGTTAGGTAAGTTTGGTTAGGTCACACTTGGACCTGATGATCTCTAAGGTCTTTTCCAACCTGAGCAATTCTATGAGCCTATGATTCAATGTCCCCTTGGCAGCTTTCCACGCAGCAGCTGTCAGGGAGTGAAGTTTGGCTGCGGGGCTCTCACCCAGCCCCTCATCTCTTCTTGCTCTGTGAGCTCTGAAGGAGGAGAATGTTGCAGGGACTGATGGCTTCTGTGGTGAGGAAACGCCTCTAAGTGCAAGCATGCGTTCTCTATGTGGGTATTTTGGAAACACTAGTGACACACTGAATCCGCATCTTTAATAATGATCAATAATCAAATTGGCATTCTGTGTTGACATTAGAAGATTAAGACTCCTGCATGTCTGGGGAGCAGTGAGCAACCGATGAGTTATGGCAGACATTTACATTAGGCCACTGTACTGCAGGAGCTGAACAAAGCTGCAGTAGCCTCAAAATGTCTATGCTGTATTTCTTTTTTAATTATGACATTTCTTAGCTGTCCTTTCAGCCTCAAGGACTTTCAGATCAGAACCCTGTTGACTACACTATGGTGCAGATGTGCCCAAGCCAATTTTTATACATAATCTTGTGATTTTTAAGAAATGTCTTTCAATTCAATATAAATTTCATTTTTAATGTAGACTTCTGTTAGATCTAAATAATTGCCAGAGAAGAGTCCTTGCCAGCAGCTGAATTATTGCAGTCTGTGCTATAATATCAGTGTGAATATAAATTGTTTTTCTTGTTAGCTTCCAAGTACTGTTTCTCTTTGAAAGATTGGCTATGAAGCATATACAAAGGTAAGCAGATTTTTAAAGAAAAGCCCAAAGTTCTATAGGAAAATGTGGAATAAAAAGAGGAGTATGCTCCTGGAAAATACTAAATAAATTTACCACAAAGGGTAAAATGTTTTTGGCACTGCTAAAATCACCATGCATAGTATAGAATCAAAGTGAAATTAAACTAATATGCATTAGCAACAACTTCAGTGCATCAGTAATTTTTTGTTCTATGCTGCCACCTTGTGACCACAAATATGACCTGCTGGCATATAGTAGCTAGGGTGAATAATCTGTTTAAATGCGACTCGCACAGTTCAGTGAGGACGCTTTCTGGAAAAACTCCTTCAATCCTTACATAGTTACTACATTCTGAGTCAATAGCAGGGAAATGGAAAGAACAGAGAAAATATTTGGCAGTATTTCTATGTGTACAGTCATTAGTGAAGTGTTGTATGTTTGGCCGTTTTAGATATGGCCTGCTTCACTAAATGCAGAGAAGTTGTTGTTCAAGAAAGTTTCTGAGAAGAAAACTTCTGTAAAGATCCATTAATTAGATCCTACCTGTGGATAAACAGATACACCAGGTAGTTAGCCCTTCTTCAAAGATCCATATGGAAAAGACTTAGCTTTCTTTCAGTAATGGAAAGCAACATTAAATAATAACCAACCAACGAGTTCTTTCTCCTCACTTTAACAAAAGAAAAATGCATTTAGTTTGGGGGTGAAATTCAAGGCTGTGTAAGTGAATGTTATAGAGTATTATGTTTTGTACAGCAGGTTGGTGTTGGGAAGACTCAAAACTAAGAGTAAATGAGAGCCTGTAGCAAGAGTGGCTGGTAGCTGCTGAACACACAGCAAGATATGCAATACCATGCATTGCACTGCTAGTACAAAGTAAAAACAATCTGAAAGGCCTCCATTTTCAGTGGTTCTACTAAGGATGAAGTTTTGCACACCGAGGCATGCTGGTTGTATGGTAATGGTTAGATGACAGAGTAGACATTCACTTCTAATGCTTCCAGTGCACCAAACTGCAGAAACCAACTTTCAAAGCTGGAGGACTACTGCTTACCAGGCATTCTTGGCCATCTGGGAGTGGAAATACCAAGTTGTTATGCAGGTATCATCCAACAGAGCAAAGGGGCATAAACTGTCCAAGAATGAATTAACCTAGAATTTAGAGATGAGTTTCAAACCACTTAATCAATGAGAATCTGAAGTGGTTATCATAGAATCATTGAATGGCTTGGGTTGGAAGGGACCTCAAGGATTATGAAGCTCCAGCCCCTCTCTTTTAACTGAGAGAGCAAAGGAAACCTGACTAGTAGAAGGGTGAATCTTGTTTACATTTAGAAAGAATTTTTCAGACAGATTGCTGGCTAGAATTTGGGAGTTTGTGTCCAGTATAGTCCAGTGTTTGCTGAAGTTAAAGATACAACAGATTCTGTAAGCTCAGAAAAATTTTAGTTACATAAACACATGGATAATGAAGTATCTTAACAAAGTAATGTAAATAACAACTTGTGAGACTTAGATGTAGCCTGAATTAGGGGAGAGCATGGAGGATGTAGGGGCTCATGCACAGAGAGGAATTCATTTCCTATCAGGAAAGGAAATGAAAGAGAAGTGGATGACCTGAGTGGAAAACAAAGATCTCTGCTTTATCTCTGCTGAGTTGAAACTCCAGATTCAAATGTTAGTTTAGGACCATTGCACTTAAGCATCTAAATTTCTCTCTAACACTTATGAAGCCTGGCAGATTCATTCTTTCCCAGGAAAGTGTACCTGCAGCAAGAATGCACTGCTCAAGGAAAGAATTTGCCATAGTAGATCTAGTCTGGAAGTTTGTGTAAGGAAAATTGAGAAGGTTTGTTGAAGCATCTCTGTGTTATTAAATTACTTTAAGTATTTCCTATATTAATTTGTTGTTCACTTTGAGCTTCATTCAAATTGTACATCACTGCTGTGATCTAAGAAATAGCATTGCTTAGAAACTAGGTGGAGCTATTTGTTTAGTACATGCGATGGTTTTGATGTGTTGCACTCTGCAGAATAGAGTGCACTGCTTATGTATGCAGATGATGCATGTAACATCTCTATTTCACCATGCATATATCTGATAAATTTAAATGGATACAATGATACATTTAATGATGTATCTGAGAACTGCCATGCTGTGCACATAGCGTGCATTTGTAAAGTGAATGTCCTTGTGTTACAAAGTGTTTCAGACAGCTTAAAGAGGTCAGTTAAGTGAGTGACACAGAAGATAGAGACTGCATTAGAAAAGGAGTGTTGAGGAAAGTCTTAAAAGAAGCCAGATGCCACAAAAACAGGTATTTTGAAATTATTGAGCTATATGTAGCAAGTAAAAATAAATACATTACCATTTACAGGTGCTTAGAAAGAAAACAGCAGAGCAGAGATTGAAGACTTATGTCAGAGATAGGAGCTAAGTCTCTTGAATCTGAATATAGAGGAATGGTCAGTCCTGTTTTCTCGAGGTTCATTCTGACAAATGCTACCTGCAAAAACCGCTTTTTCTAAGTATCAGAGGACAAGTGGTGCAATACACAGCCCATACACCATCTGCATCCCAAATTTCTTAATGTACTTGATGATTAGAAGCCAAAACTGTATGGTAAGGAAGCTAGGTTGAGTGCCTTTTAATATTTTAAGGCCTGTCTCATGGCCTTAAAATCTCTCCTTCATGTAGTGTTGTTCCCCAGGAAGCTCTTCACTCCTCCTTCATTCTGCACCTCATAGATACCTCAAGAGTCCTCTTACACTAATGAGTGATGTGCAACTTGAAGCCATCTCCAGAATTCTAATTTCTTTACATCAGCATCTGGAAATGCATTTTTGGCAAAACACAGCTGGGCTGCTCCTGGATGTGCTACATCTTGGAAGAACTGGGAGGAAGAACTGGGAAACTTCTACCTCTGGTGCTTTCATTGGAGCTTGAGTGGAAAGGCTGGATTATATTTGACTTGTTCATTGCCAACTGCTGGCTTTACAAAAGTAAGTAAAAGCACATAGAGCTGATTTCTGGCCTTTCTGACTTTACAGCCAGTTTGGTCACCAAAACAGGACTGTTTGCAAAATAATATACCTGTTAAAAGCCATGAAGTTGCAACTAAAGTGAGACTTTCCTAATGTATTTTTAATGTGTTAGAAAACAGACTAATCTACTGTTAATCTGGAGTTGCTAAGCTTTTTCCAGTTTTCATAGACCACAGACATTAGTGATAAGGCTTAATAGTTAAATACTCTTTGTTAAGACAACATTTTGGAAAGAGAACAAAGAATTCAATCAAAACTGTGATTGGCTTCCAAATAGTCTTTTCTGTCCCACTGCTCTCATTCTCTTGAATTCACAAAATGTTTGTTAAAATTATCTTTTCTCTTAACTGTTTTGAAAGTTGGCAGTGCTTGCAATTCAGACCAATGGCTCATTAACCTAAGAAGCTGCTCTGCTTTTTATACCTCTCCTGAGGTAAGACTCTGGTAAAAGTTTCCATTTCTGCTTGCATTTGCCTTTCCAAAAAACTTACTTCCTTTGATAACCTGAAGCTTACTTGAAGTCTTCTCTTACTTTTCACTCCAGCTCCCTCCTTCATAGCTCAGAGCTTGCATCCACTTTTTATAAGAACAGCCAGTCTTTACATTTCTTACTCTTTCTACAGTCAGTTATCACTTTACTTTCTCCTTTGCTGCCTTAATGCTGCTGCATTTATGTTCTCTTCGCCATATCAGTTTGAAAGAGGCAAATGATGTTATTTTTTTACTCCATACAATCCATCACACACTATCTCTTCTGCCCAGATTCAGGGAAGTCAGCAAATAAATACTTTTTGTGAGATTTCCATCTTTCATTCAGCTTTAAATTAAAACAAAAGTAGTAATACCCTCAACTTTAAGTTAAGAAGGAGAACGCATAAACATGAGTGAAGACCAAGAACTCTTTTCTGGTGAGAAAATGACTAAGTATTTGATATATTAAGCATGTTGACACAATAGTAGTGTACAAACATGTTTTCATCAACTCAGCATAACAATTCCTACCTAGTTTAGATTATGTTGCCTGAATGCAGCATAGGTAGATCAGAGATGATGCAGCAATGTTTCCATAAATCACTTCCAAGCAGTGTTATAGCTATTCTGCTAACAATGTCTTTGAGGAAAAAAAGACAAGCATGGTATGTTTTGCATCACCCACTGTAAGTGATCTTTCCATGTGGTCACAAGTGACTCTCACAACCCACACCACAGCTGTGTATTATATCTAAGTCCTGGTATACTAAACGTGGGCAGAATTTATCAGTGCACAACTACACTTTAAATAACAGCTGTGTTATCAGCTGTTGATTCTAATTTAGAATTGCAAATAGTCTAAGACTAACTTATTGCTCATAGTCACATAATTAGAAAGGAAACATACCATAAAATTCTGAGGCTAGAACAGGACTTTTAAATCCAATTCAAGCCCTTTATCATAACTTTGTCTTATTATCAAATTAGATCATTCAGTCCAACCTTACATGCTTTTGCTATTATGTCCAGACTGGCAAACACAATTCTCTACTGCCTAGTCATGATGCACGAGCTAAGTTCAATGCTTTCCTAGAGAACTACTGCAAAAATTCCTTGGATACCTGCTATAGGACTAGCTGATCTCTCTCCCAGCCTGCTTCATACTTCAAATATTGTTCATCATAATAGAACTGAAGGAACTGAGATTAAAATTCCTTTAAAGAGAATTTATTAAATCCCCAGAAGGTCTATGAACGGGAGAAAAACTTCCAAAGCTGAGATTAAAGCTGGCACTTTAATAAAGATTGAGGTTCCTGAATAAATTGGTGGTCCCACAGGAGCTGAGCCACTAACATTAACTTCTGCAAGGGAAGAAACTAGGCAGCACATTTGAAAACTAAGCTATTTATGTAGGTACTTGAACATACCAAAACCTAAGCCATACATCTTGTCCCTTTTATGGACCTAAATTTGTCTAGCCTGCTTTCAGTACACTCACTCACTCTACAACTATTCAAGAAAGCTCTGTAAGACCAGGGACAGACGTTAGCACATTGCTGTACCCATTAGAAATAGTCTCCCTTCCCCCCAAGCTGTATGCTATTTGCTTATACTAGAGATTACTGTCCCCATGAGGAATCTTGTCAGCATTTGCTAATCTGTTTCAGTCAACCACAATTGGGTTAATTTAAACAGATGATGAAAGTGGTTTGTGCTAGCAGGGTGAAGTTTGCCTGAAGCATTTTAACAAAACCACCCAAGGTCCCTTCCAGGAATAGAGTGCTGGAGACAGCTTCCAGCTGCTGGCTGTGCAAACAGCTGGGCGTAGTAATGGTGGTAAAGGCACTTTGGAATCTTGAGGAGGACATCTGCCCATGGCCTAGCATGGAGTTATCTGAGACACTGAGAAAACAAAAACAGGTTGCAAGACCAGCACTGGATATGGACTGATCCAAATCAAGGATTTCTCTCTGATTCCGCTTTTTACCATGGATGGAAGTTTCAACTGGAATTCATTGGTTACATCAATGTGTCATATAGCATCACGAGGAGAACCTTCTCCAATGAAAAAGTCTTGAATGCTCCTAAAATTACAAATGGTACCTGGGTCTGCAGCTGTATAAGCCACATACCTCTTCCGCTTTATGATTTCAGAAGACAAAGGAAAATGGGAATGAGCAAATAACATGCAATCTCTTCAGAAAAAAAAACAAACGTCTGTATTATAGTTCACAGATACATCTGTTAGCTTTCTGGCATTATTCACAGCAATGTCTGCTTCTTCTGCTTTCCTCTCAACAGGAAAGTGAAAAGCTGAAAAACAACTGTTCCCTTTACCTCTCCCCAACATCTAATATTTTCTTCTCCTTAGTCAAGTATATAGCTCTGTCTTCCCATCTGTATTTTCCCAGTTGCTGTAATCCAGCATTCTCAGGGCTGCCTTTTGCTCTCTGTTTCAAGATATATTATTACCTCCTGTATATTCTGCTCGCTTCCTTGTTCTGTACCCCACCACGTTTCTGGCACATTACATGCCCCATGTGCAGGATTAGAACATTATCTGATTCCATGGTCATAAATAACTCTGTAAATAGATGTAGATTAATGCCAGGTTTTGAATAATGCTACTTGTACAGCTGTCTTTCAAATATATGAGTACAAACCAGCCTCATCTGAACTGGTTTTCACTGACACAGTGCTTTATCCTGCAAACTGTAAGCAGGATCCCTTGGTCCCTATCTCAGGACATAATCCTATGAATTAAGAAAAAGCAGTAAGATTCCCTGTCAATCTCCCCCGCCACTTACTCAGCTAGTCAATTGCATGCTGCTTGACTGGATGTTTTTAAGTGATATCTCCAGTCCCTATTGTATTAGACATCAAAAGTACTTAGTAACTGTACGTGGTCTGATGTATTTTGCAAGGGATACACTCACTGGTTATTAACTGGATAAAACCTGGTATTAGCTTGGCTTTGTTTAATTTTTAACGTTATTTACTCTGCGATAACTGACTAACCTCAGTTAACATTGTGATTTGTTTGCCCTGTAATGACCAGATATTCCATTACATTATGTAAATTATTTGCATAGTGATTGTGATTTAATGTTATTGGTAATTAGAATTATTTGCCTGCTGGTAATGCTGTATAAATGATCTGTCATTAATCATGGGGCACGCCTTACCAAGAGCTCTACTAGAAAAGCTGCAATATATGTCACTAAGCTATCCTTATCCTGTGGGCCATTGTTTCACATCACAGGAAACTTGTTTCTGTATTTATTGATCATTCACTGATTGTTACCCCAAAGACCTGGGGCTTTGTAATTGCTTCTGTACTCTTTGATGTAGGATATCACCTGAGATCTTTCAGACTGAGTCACAACAATCAAAACATATATCTGATAAAATTTTCTCATCAGATTTTGGCACTTATAGTTTTGAATCACACTGGTAGTTTTACCTCTCAAATAAGGAGGAAAATCTATAGTCCAAGCCCCTCACATCAGTACCCATGGAGTCAAAGGCACATCTTTGCCAAAGGGGAAGGAAGAGTAGGAAAAGTTTGGACTTGATGATCCTTCTGGGTCCCTTCCAACTTGGGATCTTCTATGATTCTATGAAAGGTGCAAAAGGCAGGGGCCAGTGGGACCTCAGCCAGCAGAGCATGGTATTTAACTCAGGAAAGTAAACTTCCAAGGGCAAGATCCTCTTTTTCTGAGAAAAGTTATCTTTCATTCTTTCTGCTTCATTGCGAACATTTTTAAGGACTTCTCTTTATCCACTGTATATTCTCTTTATAGTAAACCACTAATAAATTCAGCAGTGAGAAGAATGGCGAAGGTACACTCAGCATCCTTCCAACCCATTTGGTGCTTGGCATGGATATTTCAGTAAGTTACTGCTTAAGGAGAGGATACCATACCCTAGGAAAGCCGAGAGTCTGTTTAAAGTCATGAATTGAGACTCCTCAGCTTTGCAGTGATGAGCCTTTGGGTGACAGCAGGACTTGATAAAGTAATCCTGTGTAAGAAGATAGAGAGATATTGTCAAATGAGAGACATCTGAAATGAGAATCATGCCTTGTAAAGAACCCCTACTGTGACTTAACTGCAACATACTTAGTGTAAATCCTTTTTCTGAGAGTCTGAAGGAGCTAGAACTGTATTAAAAATATATATATATATATTTGTCACAACAGTTTCTGTAATTTTTATGGAGTAAAGAACTGTTTATCCATATAGAGATTCAGGCAAATTGCATTGCCTGTTCATCACGGTAAAAATCTGAATAGTCCAAAAGAAATATTTGAAAATCTTGATGTAGGTTTGTAAAGGAAATAGCTGAAACCTACTGAACCAGAAAAACGTATGCAAAGAAACATCAGTGTGAATAAAATTTCTCTTTTAGTATTTTACCAGAGGTAAACCCCAGAATTGTTAATGTTATTTTTAATTTTGAACCCTAGTAAGATTATGAACAATCTTGATTTTCTTTCTGATTTTTTTTAACCTTGGAAGGTTAAAAAGAAAAAGTACTCTGTTGTATGAGAAAAAAGGACAATGGATAAATAATATCCATGAACATGGAACATGAAAAAGAGTCTCACATATCTAAAAAGTTAATTGATGACTGACCAAGGCAAATGAAGAAAGAATGTGAATTACTTTGATGAGCCTTTATCATGGAACTTTGTGTGCTTCATGGAATTGGAACTGTTGAAGACTAATAAAAGATGTGGCAGATCAGTCCATGTATTCTTAATGAATAGTGAGGAGAGGTTATGTGAATAAATTTCAAAGCACTTGGTGACATGTCCTTTGCACTACTCTCTAGCCATCATAAAATATCTACTGGCAGAATTAAGCAGTGAGATGCACATACCTCAGTGCACTGAAAACCTGACAGGTATCTCTGGTTAATGAAAATACAACAGCTACCTGCTTTGTGAAGCCAAATAAAATCAGGTAAACAGTTCATCCACTAACATTAGTCTCTTGTCAGAAATGAACATTATGTTCCTTTTGATAAACAAGGAACAATTACCCTATAGTTACAAGAAAGTGTGGAAATGTGTTACATGGATTCTCTCATGAGCGTTTTGCTAAAATAGCAGTAAATGGCTTTTCCCATTAACATAAGGGTATATCTTGCAATTTGTCTCATTTCATTTCATTTATTTCTTTCAGTGGTAAATGGAACCATAGATTGTTTTTTAAAATCCATAAAATCTAAAGATTGGGTTTTTAATTTTTCAGTTATTATTTTTTTTAAACAGTGAATCCAACAAATATTGTCCAGTTTCTGTTGGAATGTGATTGTCCATCAGACAGCAGATGAGCTAAAGCTACTGCAGTGACACCACATGGGTGTCCGGTGCTATGGGTAGCAACAGATTTGCTAATACTACTCTGCATTAGAACACTAAAACCATAAGTCTGATTTCGAATGTGGGAATCCCAAGTCAAATATTAGCTTTAGCAGCATCAGCGACCTTTTCTCCAGACTTAGTCAATTAAAGAGATTAGCAAATCCTGTTAATGAATCCTCTGGGCTTTTGCAGAGAGGCGCAGAACCTCTGCAAACCAGAGTTCAGTGCCACTGAACTCAAGGCAGCCAGGTGTGCATTGCTCACCAGGTCCCTTCCTCATCTCTCTGGCAGTGCCAATGTGTCCCACACAGAAAGGGCACTGCCATCTTCCTACTGAGAGCCCTTCAGTTCTCTCTTTCTATTCTTTTTTGAGGAATTTGGGGAATTTCAATCCATTCCTTTTTTTCCTCCTATCTGAGACTGAATGATTTGTAGATACTGGATCGATGCCACACTGCAAAGGCTGGAAAAGCACCTCAAAGGAGGAAAGAATTACATAGATATGTATTGTAAAATACAGCCTGTACAGAAACCTATGTAACAGCACAGGATAAGGAAATAAGTGCAAGAAAGAACTGATAAGCTTAATGAATAATAGTTGCAGAATTTACAAAAATAAAAAACACTATAGCAAGGGAATGCATGTGTATATTATCAAGCATACACAGCCTCCTAGCAGTTTAATTTTTGGTAACATTGACTAAAGTTTGCTTGGCCTTCAGCTGAGAACAGAAAAAAAGGTAGCATCTCACAGTTATGTGTAATATTACCTCCGTGCCTCCCTAATCCATAACGGAAACATTAATCACTGTGTCTTTGTCATGGCAGCAAGGCAGTTTGCAGACTGTCTGTGCACTTGATTTATGAACAGCTGATGGCCATTGAACTGCAGCAATCCACCAAACAGTGTTTTGTACTTCCTTCTGCCTCAAGTGTAAATGTTACAGAACACTAACATTATATCCCATCTCATATATACAAGGTTAATTTTGTAAGCTGCTTCACTTCGCCCTCTCTTTCACGTGGTTTCACAAACACCAGGTGCAGGCCTCGGGCTGCGGTCTCACCTGTGTGCTGGGAGAAGCAGTGCATACCTTCCTGGTACGTACCCAGGGTGATGTGGCTGTGCCAACCCAAAAAACCTCACAGATATGCTCACTCTGTGTGCGTTTTCCACGTGCCCTGCTCCTGGAAGAAAATGAGCTTCTTTTTGATGAAATGCTGTTGTCCTCACCTTCTCAGTGTTCTCATTCCTCTATGCTCAGGTCTACAGCTTCTAAAAGGCAAGGCTATGTCCACATAGCCAAGGCTACTGTAACACAAGTGTGCAACAGTGCAGTAGATTGCTGCATTCTGCAGTGGATAGGAGGATATTGCTTCATAAACTGTACTGCTGCCTGTAACAAAGCACTCTTTGTTGGTTAATAGTGTCCAGAAAACAACGGTTAAATTTAAAGCATCTCAGATTCTAAGGAATGTGTTCTGAAAAAAAAAAAAAAAAAAAAAAGTCAACTGCTAGGAAAGCTAGTTTTTATAATGCTTTATCTCTCTTCTTTTATTAAGAGAAGTGGGTTGTATTCATAAATACTCAAAGGGTGTCTTGGAGAGATAGTGCTGCCCCATGGGAACTATTAGTATTGAAGGGTGCACAATGCAATGAATTAGGCAATAATGCTAACCAGATATGTAGACTGGAATCCTGTAAGCACACTGCAGATGTTAAGAAATTACAAAAAATGTTGCCTGTCAATCAGGTAAGGGCTTGCTAGAAGGTAAAGGGGCAGAGAATGCTGAGCATCATCCTTGTATGTGAGTAAAGCTGAGCTCAAGAGCAGTGCAAGGCCCCTCTTCACACTGTCAAACAAAAAAACCAAACCAAATCAAAAAAAACAACATAAAACAAAGGACCCAGGAGTTGGACTCAAGGATCCTCGTGGGTCCCTTCCAATGCAGGACATTCTGTGATTCAATCGTTCTTTGATTCTAATGAGAGGGAGTTTGGGTAAAGATGTAAAGCACAGTTAAGTCAGTGCTGGTATCGCATTGATTTACCACTTTTGGTTTGCTGTTATTGTTCAGTAAAAAGCTTTTAATCTCATAATGCTTTTTTTTTTTTTTTTTTTTTTTTCTCTCTAATGAGTGAAAGTGAAGAAAACGTATATTGTGGTAAGCAGGAAATGGCTTCACACCCACTGTCACCCACGAGATGGAGCTCTGAGCTTAGGAGCACCGAGCCTTTTCTTTGTGCTATCGAAAAATGAAACATTTTTACTCTCACCCTTTTCTAATTTTTATCTTTTGCTAATATAATGCAGATTACTTTTATGCATAATTTATGGAGGCCAGAACTGGTATAGGGAATGCTGTCATTCATTTTAATGATTTAGATATGTTTTTTATTATTATTATACTGTATAGACTTTGGAAAACCTTCATTTGGATCCCATTTAGAACACAGGAAGTTGCCCAAAGCTTGGATGTGAACGTTAATTTAGTGAAATCCTTGTAAGGCTGAGAATATTTACTACTGGCATTTATTGCTCCTGTGAGAGTCAGAGTGAGGGTGGAGGGGGTGGGGGGAGAAAGAGAGGAAGGGAAAGACAACTGTAACTCCAGCCAAAAAAGCAAAGAACATATGTTGGAGCCGTGATCGGCTGTGCGATTGTAGCAGCAGGATAATCTGCATCTGAACCCTTCTGCTGGGACTGGGAGGTGCCTTTCTGCCTTGGAGATTTAGGAGAACTTGTCCTTCTCAGAGCTGAGCTTGCTTTTCTCAAGCCTCTCTTTATAAAGTAGGTTTAATGAGCAGTTAAGACACTTGGCACACTGCACCATGCAAAGGATCGGACCCTCTCTCTGCAGCACCAGAAGTGCCTTTGGACTTCTGACTGTGCTCTGGAAGCAAAGATCACACAGATTTTAGCAGTGCAGAGATGCTGTCATATCTGAGGATGCTTTGCAGGCAGTTGGTGAGGGTGATCCAGAAATAACAGGATCAGGATTTTTCCCTATAATTTCGCCTGCTCTGGCTCTGCACAACAACAGCAACTTATACAAGCTTTGGTTGCTAAACCTTGCAGAGAAAGATATTCCTAGGACATGGGCACTACTTGTTCAGGCCGCCAGTACAGGCAATTTCATTGGTGTGCAGGCTTTCAGAAAATAAAATCTCTGCATTTCAGGGGTAAGAACAAGCACCCCAGTGATTTCCATGGTGTTTCTTATATTTAAAAAAAAAAAGCAGAGCAAGATTTTTTAAGTAACTTTGAGTATTTGCTTTATGGTCCCCTCTTCCTCCAACTACATTCCATTCAGCTGCTTAACTTCCCTTTCAGCCAGTCTCTCTGGTGGCTTGTTAGACCTGCTTAGCGACAGTTAAAATGACTAATAAAGCAGCTGGCAGGAGAGTGAATGAAGGGACTGTGCCAGCTATCATGAAAACAAACAAACCAACCAATCACCAAAAGATTCCCCCCTAAAATCTACCACAACTCCACCAACAAGGAAATTTTGATATCTGCATCGAGATTTATTACATTTCATAATAAATAGGTTTCTGAATATATGGAAACACTGTTCTGTGAATCTCAAACAAAATTCAGTATATTTCTTGAAACTAAGTTTTGTTTTAAAGATGATTACCTTTGTATCTGACATACCCACAGCTGTTTGTTACTGTTATCAGTAAAACAGCGTTTGATGTTACGCTGTCATTGCTTTTACCTTAGTTATGCTCTGTTAGTATTTCTTACTGTGAAAGGACTGAGATATTGTTCTACAGCTGTACCAATGCATAGAGAAAAGACAGTTTTCTCTCAGTGGTCACAGCCAGTGACCATACAGAAAAGGATGAGCTGAGCATCTACAAGATGGCAGTAGGCAGCAAAATCCATCTATGTAAATGAGCTATACTGCCATAAGCTATACTGCATGCAATAGCAGTGCATCCCAGATTCAAAAGATTACTGCCAAGATCTCAAATATAGCTCAGTTAAAGAACATGACTAAAACATCAAGTATATAAAATTGGAAGATCTTAATTCATAATACACAACGATGCTGTACATAGTGTCATTATAATCATACCTCCAAACTGTCTCCCACATAAAACGCTTAACATCTTTCCCATAAAGACCTTCTGAAGCACCCCGAAAGATGTGCAGGTACTCAGATGTGCAGTGTCTGCTCCTAGAATTAGAAGAACTGAAATGAGGGGAAGGGATTTCCAATTGCTTGTGCAGCTCAAATACTGTGATTGTTTTTCATTTATTCTGTGAGTGGGAAGGCACCAATCCTGAACAAGCTGCTAGACAAAGTTGTTTATTTTCAGATTAAAAATGAGTTTTTGCATTAATATAAAGGAGTCCACTGCAAAAATATGGCGACATAGATTTTTTTTTTTTTCCATACAATCTCATTTTTTTCATTTTTCATAAGATATTTAAGCATTGAAATAAATAACTTAATGAGAATGTGGTAATTTGATTATTAGAGTTGTTTAGAATAAATTGGAAACATGTCAGGAATGACATAGGTGTAATGGATTTTTCTTTGGGGCAGAAAAATAGATGATATGACCTGCTTGTTGTTTTTGACTAGTTGTGTGAGACTAGCTGTATATGCTTCAATGCAGAAAATAAACTTTGACAAAGTAAAGGAGAAGACCAGCTGCATTGAAATGAAGTTTAACTCACACTGAAGAGAAACAAGAAATTTGTTGAAGCCACGTTTAAAGAGAAACAACCAACCACAAATATCTAATATTCAGAAGGAAGGTAAAATTCTATGAAAAGTATGGAAGATACTATCAGAAGCAGAAAAGGCATCCAAGGAAGCCTTGCTATGTTGTATAACGACATTACCAAATAATTAAATTATTGCAATGAAGGGTATTTTTGTGTTTCTAGTTCCAGATTTTTTTATTTTTATTTTTAACTTTTCTATTTATGCCTTCATATCATCCCCATTAAGAGTACAGCCAGCAGCTACTTTCGTTAGGAGAAGCCTGTGATCTCAGCTGCAGGAAGAACAATGGAAACATGCTGCTCTTCTCAAAATACCCCTGTGGATATAAGCTACTTCTACTCTGCTTTTTCATCATAAGGGCTCTTCATACAGCACTGTAAGCCTCACAAAAGCCAAGGAAAAGCAGGGTCAGACTGGATTTCTGGGTACCTCCATGACCTGGCACAAGTTATGCCCTGTTCGTGTGCACAGGTTGGGTGGCACAGTATCTGGGGTGCTGCTTTGCTTTAGCCAATACAGTGCTGTGGTCTAGCCAACAGCCTGCAGACCAGATTTCTTGGTAACCTTTCTAGAAGAACACTCACCCCATATATTACAAGGGTAGTTGGGACTGAGGTTTGCATGCTTTGGACATCTGGAACTTATCTGTAGCCATCTTGTCCCCATAAATATGCCCTCAGAGAGGACAGGAGATCAGGGAGGATGCTGTGCTATACCCCATTCATATACGCACATACAAAGGTATAGGTGCAGCATCATTGTTGGAATTTCAGTTCTACTAACAAGAAAGCAAATAATTTGAAAGTGAACTTTCCACATTTTCCATGAATATTTCCATAGAAGTGCTTTAAAAATAACAATTAGAGGGTTAGAGGGTGGAAACAATTGTTAATCCAACAGAACTATTTTCAAGTGCAAGACACAAAGACTTCCATAGTTTTAAGCACCTGAAAAGCATAAAGAATTACCTGTTTTCACTAAGATCACTATCACAGGAACAGAATGATGCTTTCATTCAAAAAAATTTAATTACTGTTAAATTCTAAGGATTTATAGCTATTTGTGCTTTCCCTGTAAGCAAGGCAGTTATACTTGGCAAGATCATGACCTTCTATAATCATTTGTTTGATGTCTTTGCTGACTGTTTAATGACTGTGCTGAAGAAGAACCAGCACCTTTGAGTTGACACAGTTTTACTCCAGGATATCAAATGCTAGAAAGACAGTGTCTTGTTGGCTCTATTTGATGAATTCTTGCAGGTGACGTTCAGTTGAATGCATAACGAGCAGTATACACTGACCTGATTATTTATCTTGTCAAATGGAGTCCCTGGACATAACTATCAAGCTGCCATTGACGCTAGAGTATAATCAGCTTTATATTAAACTATCCAGCTGTGAGATGGAGGCTGCAGCAATCATATACTTCAGAAGCATAAGACTTATTGCTGCTGTGTTTGAAAGACATGAGCACTTGTACAGCGGTAACAACTTTCTCTGCTCCTATCCTGATGGTGTCCCAATCTCAAATTTTCACAAGACTGCTCTAAAACTTCATATTTAGATCACCTTTCATGCAAAGTGACGAAACGTGCCCATAATTAAAAATGTTTTTATTCTTAATAATTTCATCAGATACTCCATTCTACATAGTAAGAGAGGACCAACTAAGAAATATCTAGATCTTGACCACAAAATACCTTCTTTAGATTTCTCTAGCACAGTTTTAGTGTCACTGTAAATGAAGGGATCTCCTGCAGGTGCTTTGGTTTCCCTGACAGAGTTATTTCAATATGAAAGTTGGGGTAGTGATGACATGAGAGTCAACTGGATAATATTTCAGTCATTTATGCCAGATTCAACCAGTGATACTTGAACCAAAAATATACTGGTAACTGTTGACATGCCTGATCTACCTCTTACAACTGAATCATCAACGCACTTGGTGAAAACCAACAGTAAAGAAGAATGGTAACTTGCTGATCTCTGATGTGGTTCCACTTCAATTAACTGAACTATTGACCTTATCCTCGTTGGCTCCTATATAATTACAACAATTAGATAAAACAATAATTATTAACTTATCTTAATTATAGACTGTTTTCATCAAGTACAGCTTGTGCAAAGATTTCAATTAATTTTGACTAAATTGAGAGAGGAGATAATCTGTTGTTTTAAGATTATTTGCGACAAAGAACAGATGCTAAATTTCTTTAAATGACCAATTTAATTTTAGCACAAATTAACAGATTTATTTATTATTGTTCAGAACATTCATCCTGTCTTTAAAGGATGAGAAGTGTAAATTTAGGAAAGCTGTACTTATTTTTCCATGCATAATAAAAATTCTGAATCTTCTACTAAAAACAGAGATCTTCCAAAACTGTAAAGCTGTGACCAGAGACTCCATACAAGAACAGAGAATCCAATAACGCTGTGGCTAGGTGAAAGAAAGCTACACTTTTCAGGGAGATTGTCTACGGGGAAAAATTTTTACAAAACCTTTTACTGTGAATTGGCCCTGATGCTGTATGCTTACAGTTGTGTTTGACTTCTTCTCTGTCATGTGTTCTCCAGCAGGCTGCCCCAGGAGCAGGAAGTCCCTCAAAAGTCACCACTTCATTCTTGTATTACCGTACTTGGTGTTTTCTGCTTAACCTTCAAGTATTCCAATCATCCTTAACCCTCATACATTCACAGCCTACGAAATGATGCTGCATTTTAGGCAGAAGAACCAGCTTTGAGAGGTCCTCTATGTTTGTAGAATATTGTAGCATCAGAAATGCTGTGTATCAACATCTATCAGAATTCATGGTTCTCATATTCATGAGAATTAATTGGCTGTGTGAAAGCTAAGAATTACACAGGTTCACTGTTAGAAGTAAGTCACAATTAGAACCAAGTGCTTTTACCACTAAAAAAGCCCCATGGATTAGGCCTTTCAGAATAAAGAAAACCTGCTTCTGAACTTTTTGCCGCAGTTGGATACTCACTCATAGAATAGTCCACATACTGCCAGTACATTTACAATGTAAACGCTTTCTTTTCAAGGTCATGGTTTTAAAGCACTAGACTGCTATTGAAACTGCAGGGGCAGAGCCTGAACAATTCTACTGGTTTTCTAAAAATAAGGAGCTTTATAGCTAAACTGCAGGATGTATTTTAAAAGAAAGAGTCTCAACATTTTTCTTTTTACTGCTACTTGTATCCCATCTCTACCAATTTTTACTGCTTTACACAAAGGCACATCTATTGCAAAGCACGGCATGAAATCAACACTCTTGCATTCTAGCAGCTCAGCCCAATCTTACAGTATTTGTAACACCCCACAATATTCAAATGCATTGACACAAAACTTGATCCACCAAGGGAAGTATACAGTTTTTTAAAATAAATTGACAGAGAGCAAAGAACCTACATGGCTACTTCAGGCTTATCTGCAACCACTTTGTTGAATTTTACATTTTACAATGTCATTTTGTTCAAAACCCACCTCCCTTATGAAATTCTGCATGACTGCGAGGCACAAATGAAGCAATTGCTTCCTTCATTATAAATCATTAATGCTGATCAATCAGGGCTCAGTCTTCCTAAACCTTTCAGAGCACTCCTATGTAGCTTTTGCAGCTCTCAAAAACATTTGCTGATGAGAGAATGAAAATAGTTTTTCTCATTATTGAGAAAATATTTTCTGTCAACTGCAGAGTCCCAAAATTCAGAGAACTCAGTTCTGGTCAATTTGTAGATAGGCACTATGACAGAAAAACAGTAACAAATCCGCACACCTGTAAGGTTACCAGAAGATTGTCCAATCCTGCAAGTAAAAGATGATGCAGAGCTACTTACATCAATGATTCCCTGGAGACTGTGACAAACGGTCACATGCTTTCAGGTTTAGAGGCCAACTGAGTGTGTACCTACCCAGCTATTCTTTCTTCAGATCCCAGAGTAAGCTTCTTTGGCTGCAGTTCAGCTAACCATTTTTCCCAACACAGCTACAGAGCACAGCTCCAGTGCAAAGCTCCAGTAAAAACCACTACAAGGTGTTCTCTGAATGGAGGGCTTGCCTTCTGGTACACACTGAGCACCAGCACTGGGTAGCAGATGATGGTGAAATCCTGCTCACATGGATTACAATGTGACTCATCTCTCATTTTCTTTCACAGGATTTTGTCCTTAGCTTTTAGTACTAGATTTAAAGGTGAAATACTTAACCTCTGATTTATACACACCTGAAGTTCATGTTCTTCAATTCCTAGCAAATCTAATACAGATGGTATGTTATCCATCATTAGCTAACTTGGATAATAGAATCTTTTTTCACATACATGCTATTTTTTTTTTTCTAATTCTAATGCATGTAATATTACAATGTAGATATTATACATAAATAGCTATTAAGTGGTGTCACACCTTAGATAAAATGTTCAATTGAGTAATTATGGAAAGCTAAACAAATGAATTTGTTTTCTTTTGTTCCCAAATTTATAGTTCTGAACATGAAGTGTTCCATTTCCGCTATCCTAGCTTTTATCTCAAGGAATATTTTTCATGAAGTCAGAGAAGGCATGGCAATTTAATTGACAGTCAACATGTGTCTTAAAAGAACCTAGACACTGGACTATAAACCTTAATTTTTCTTCTCTAGATGTTCTCTAGGTATCTACATCTTTCAACTTTTGTTTGATGTTTCTATTAAAATTTGAAAAAATATTATGGGGAAATTCTAGCAATTATTCTAGAGATAACAGGAGCCCTACAGTTTTAGGACTAGAATCCATTATTAATAGTTCTGAATGCAAACTGTTTCATAGACTTACATTCAATTAGTTTTGATTTCAATCAATCTTAAGTTAGGAACACTAATAACAAAGCATTTCCTTTTATTTATTTATTTACTTTTTCATTTAGAAACTTCTAAAAGTTTGCTCTTACTGCTGCCCAGAGCCAAAGCTATCAACTCAGCCTATGCATAGAAACAGAAGGACAGTCTGTCAGTAGATCTGAAGTATGAAACAAAAACATTTTAAGAAAAGAAGGGAGTGGACGAGTGAGAGACTGTGTGAGTATGTTCAGAGGAGTTAAGCAGAGTAAACACTAGGAAGATGAAAGACCAAGACTCAAATTCTCTTTCTACATGATCTGAAGAATTGACTTGAACTCAAGCTTACCACATTTTGAATAGTCAGATTACTTGGTTATTCCATCCTTTTCAAATCTCTGTGGTCTTTCTTCTTAGAGACATTCTATGATTAATATATAAGAGATATCCCTTGGGACAGAGATTAAAAAAGTTTGGTTTTGTCCATGTTAATTAGCTAGTGTTCTGTATGCTCTACCTTTTTTGGTTCCTACTGTAGTGACTATATGAAGTTGAACAGCATCAGCAGCACCTGCAAATCAACTACTTTGGCTCCTGAGTCTCATTTTTTTCCTCTAAAATGCAATTGTATCTGATAAAGCTTCTCTTTCTTCTTCAAAAAATGTTCTCCCAAAAGCTCCTAAATCAGGCAGAGAGATGGTGTTGGAAGGCAGTCCTCTATGAGTAAGATATTTCAGTGACTAAGTCAGTTTGAGAATTTATTCATACTATTTACTAAAATCAGAGGAAATGCATATCAAGATTCCTCTGCAAGTCAAACCATAGGAATTTCAATGGGAAAGGCATCATCTGTGTTATGAGATTTTATTTTTGATGCTTCCATAGATTATATAGTTTTTCAAAAACATGCAGCAAGCATGGAATTTATTGCTTATAGTTCATCCAAGAAATGTGTCACAGTATAAGATGGAGTGAACATAAAAGATAGCTGTTTTGGTTTTGCTTTTCAAATGTTAACAAGTACATGGCAATGGTCTGTAAAACTGTTAAACAGGTCAGTAAATAATTCCAGTGATAGCATATTGAATTTCAATAGTCATTGGAAACCAGTATGTTTCAAATGCTTAATTTTTCTTTTCTAATGACTGAGTCTATATCACTTTACCACAAATACTCAACTTTAGTAATTAGCATCGATATTCAACAGCTTTCTAATTTTAACAAATACAATTTTCTGCAATAGTGAATTGTTGATGGGACACCTATTCTTTATTCCTTGATGAATTTTAGCCATGAATTGATTATGTAAGTACAGATATCCACAGAGAACTTCTGAAAATGTCTAAGGAATAGTAGGAGAAAAAAAGGAATACTTATTACCCTATTGGAATATAGAACTGAAGATCCTTTGAAGTTTGAGTTTTCTGGCATCCACAAAGCTGGCAGTAATATTCTGTTTAGGGAGAAGTTCACGCATCCCATCTTGCCTGCTGAGGTATGAGAAAGAGCTCTCTGCCCTGCAGGTGGGGTCCTCCACAATCTCCTGTGTTCAGCAGCCAATGGTTGTTGCTGTGGGGCATGTAGATCTTCACCACTGAATCACTACTGCCTTATCTAAACATAACGTAGGCTGCGCTGTTACAAATATTACAAGTGTATGTATTATTTTGTCACAGGCTTCTCAGGCAGAGGATGTAAGTGCACGAGGGCATTTCCTGTGATTAGCCAAACCAACCACGTCTTATTCTGTGGTCCCTTCTAGCTGCATTGGTTCACTTCTTTTTGTCTTGATTTTTCTTTTATTGTCATCTCTTCTAGACTAACTCTGTCAGACAAACTTACTGTCTAAAACATTCCATGAGAAGGCCTCATGTACAAAAGCCTGTTGGCATTACATCTCTTCAGGCATCCTCTTTCTCCATTTTTGTTTTATTCTTTATGTAAGTATCTTTTTTTTTTTTTTTTTTCCTTTGTTGATGTTTGCGCAGCATCTAGTCTAATTTTGGTCTCTCAGGTCAGCTGCATGGAATAGTAACTCAATAGGATATATGAAACAGGGAGGTGTAATTTAAGCCTATGACAATTAAAAATGAAAAGAGAAGCTGAGCAAAAGTTGAAAAACTACTATTATTTGAAGTAGTCAGAATTAGCTACTAGACCAGGCACCAGACCTGTAGTAAACAGGGAGTGCACCTATCAAATGTGTTCATATTAGGCATGAAATATATCACAAACGTGACAAGAAGCTTAGCACACTGGGTCATACCTGAGGAGGCATCAGATGAAGCTTCTGTCAGAAAGGGAATTTTTACTGTGAGCCAAAGGGGCTTCATATAATAGGAAAATATCTCTAGGAAAAGGTTTATAGTGAAAAAAAAAAAAAACAACCAACATTATAATTTGTTGTCTTGGGCATAATGTTCAACAGAACTGCCATGTTTCACATTCATGTTGCCAGGCTGGAAATAAAATGGTTCAATTATAGCCACCAAAATATAAAAGTAACACATATTTCATGCTTTCCTCTCTGCAACACACTTGGTAGCTTCTGCAGGTAAGCAACCTGGTGCATATAACACTGTGCCTAAGACTTACATTCTTACATTAGGACTAAGCTATCCAGTGGCAATTTTTTGCAGCCTCCTTCCCTTTCTGGAAAAATAAATTAACTGGCTGAGGAATTCCTTTCCATAGCATACTGTGCTATTTGTCATTCCTGTGTAACATTGTATTCTCTGGATAAATATCATTTAGTAAGTCTGAATGGCAAGTGGAATGTAGTGCAATTTGTCCAAGATGGTCTGGTTGTTCTCACTCTGGTTTGTCCCATTCCCTGCCCCTCCCTACCCCACAGCCTTCTTGAGTTTTACAATAACACTTTAATGATTCTGTGACCTACTAAGCATGAACATTGTGGAATGTGTCTGGGAACTGTAGTTCACCACCCATATTTTAACTCAAATACAGTAATTGAATAAAAACACTGGGTTCACCATCTAGATGGCTAAAGAGTTTTGATGGCATCAATTACTTAACGGGTGTTCATGGCAAAGACCTTGACGAAGTCTCATGTTACTAATGTTACAGTTCTTATAAATTTACATGATCTTAAAGAAGTGAATGAAGCTTTCCTCTTATTTTTGGTCTGGAGGTAATCTTATTGCTGAATGGTCTTGGCTCTTTAGGGAACAGTGGTAAGCACTAATCCAGAACATGTTCAGACCCTTCTACTCTGCTTGAAACTAGCTGTAGCTGAATAAAAGCATGACATGCTATGTCACGCAAGAACTCACAGAAATCTCTGAGCTTGTGGTGGGACTAATAATTGTGGTCGTAATGTGTCATCACTGCTGGTCCATGAGCAGGCTTGGGCTGCTTCTGCTTTGGGGATTGGGCTGAGCTGCTCATAAATGCTTCCAGGTTGGGATCCATCCAAGCCTGGATCAGAGCCTGATCTGATCCTGTCAAGAGGGAAAGCTTTTCCCATGCCCCAGATACTTTCTTTAACATTGCTTACTTCACAGTACAGCCTGGATGCTGAATCCTGTGGAAATTTTTACAAGAAAGATGGGTTTTGAGCCTTTTCTTGGAATGTTACTGCTTTCCACTCCTCATTAGAGAAGTGTGTATCACAGTGCATCACTCCTTCTCCTGCAGGTCTTCTTCACTGAAGATAAATCATCTTAACTACTGTTCACAGACTTGGTCATACCTAAACCTGCTGACTTTTTCATACTGCTCTTTTAGGCATTGGGCTTGTCAAGAAGAATCTCTGGGGCTCATCTCTGTGGGGCAGTTTGATGCAGAAGAACACGAAGTCAGGAACTGAGATCTATGGTGTTTTTGCTGCTTGAACTTACTGTGCTCTAGCTCTCCGAAGATGGCTCTGACAAACTTCTCAGAAGAGCACATCCCACAGGGGAGGTCACAGAGTAGCTGAAAATCTGTCACAGTTGCTCAATTTAATGTGGGAGAAAAGGGTCTGCCTGTTTGGCTGTACTGCGGGTTGTTAAGCACAGTGCTGACCTCAGCATGCTGGCAAAACCTACATCCTACATGCAGGAGGATTTCACTTCACCTGAGTGCATTATTCGTCTTGCTTAAAGCCCCATTTCCTGCTTTTTTTTTTTTTTTTTTTCGTTTGGTTTTGTTTTGGTATGAATGTGTAGTTAGGGCCTAGGTAAAGAAAGAACAAGTGCCCAGTCCAATCCTGTCTGCTCTTTGATATGTCTCTTGAAGTGACAATATCCATCCCCACAGGATGCCCCAGATAAGTCAGCAGTACTCTGCTGTCAGTGGCATTAAGAGCTATACTGCATGGAGGCAGTGAGGGCTCTTCCTGCTCACAGATCAGGTGGACAGGGCAAAAGCTACAAGTCACCATCAAGAGGTTGTTATGCTATATTTCTGTGTTCACATATACAGGCATTCTACTCTGCTTCGAGAGTTTAAACATGCAAATTTTTATCACTAGATGAAGTTTTGAGTAGATTCCTTCTAATCTGCCAAATCACCGTGGTACCAGTCACACGTGCACAGTTTGTTAATGCTATAGCAAGCTATAAAACTATAGCAAGACTAAATATCAAATTTCTCCATCTTCACATCTCGCTCTTACACACTTCCACTACCTACAAATACAATTCATAGAGTCCTTAGAGTCCAAGCTATCTATGTGCATGGCTGCTGTATTTGCTGTTTATTTCGGAACAAGATTGGGGAATTTCAGGCCATTTTGAATGCTGGTTTTGAAATATACTCCTGGTATAATTTTTGGATTATTCCTTTTTATCACATCTTAACTTGAATACCAAAAATCTTTCTCCTGTGGATAAGGGTAGTTATTGCCAACCTAATTTCAAATGGCCTTTAAAAATCCAATCTTTTTAGCTCTTCAGGTTTGATTGTGCATGGCCTGTAGGATTATAGCTTCTTAGTTTTAATGTCTATTTTTGAATGCTGGTTTGGGGTCAGCGGTTAGAAACTCTCCATATCATTTTTAGTGCTGAAATATCCTTTTGATTTACACGTCTGAAGCGACAAAACCTCTTATTGTTATCATTTTTGAAAAATTGCCAAGATACAGCCAAATCTTTCACTGCTTGCTGCACAGAGCTGGTTCTTGCCTTCCTGTCATGTACTGTAGAATTCATTATTGTAATGCCTTGTTTACTTACATTTCTTTCTGGTGATAATAGGCTTTTCAGCCTTCAGCATTCAAGGCCTTTGTCCGCAGAGGAAAAGAAAAGAAAAATCAGGCAAAACATCGGGCTCTTTCATCAAGCTTTTCAAATCTGATTTCAAAAGTTTGCTGTTAACCATTTCTGTGTCATGACAGAGGAAAAAAGACACTCATAATAAAATAACAAGAATTAGAAATACCTCTGCAGGGAAACAGCTTTTGTTCATAAAAAAAGTAGGATAGCTTACTTTCAAGAACATTCTGCAGTCTATTTGTTTCAATAAAGACAGAAAATAGCATGGTAGCAGCCATTCTATTGATGTAGTACCTATGGTCATTAGCCTACCAAAGTGGCACATTTAATTGCTTATCTATACCTCTCCAAATCTGTGATTTTTCTTGTACATTTCCTTTAAAGAACAGCAGCCTAAGCCATTGGGTTTCAGATGTTTGTGGAATAATCATGAACCAAATATTTTCTTTCTTTCTACACCCAAAATATTATCTGAAAAAAAAAATGCTGACATTGTTGAACTCGTTTTCATTTCATGAAAAATATTTTTTTCATTTATTTAAATAGAAACTGTTCACGAAATGTTATTTCTGGCTGAAAAACATATTCAGTGTGACAATAAAGATGGTATAAAAATTTTCTTTACCAACTAACCTGCCAGTTAGAAAGTGCATGTGTACTCCTATATAGTAGGTTTTTCTTTTTGAGATGATTTTAAGAAGTGTGTTCTTTTTTTACTGCTGACTTCCCTGCTGTTACACTTCCTCCGACTTTCCTGTTTTAAGATCTAGAGATGCCTTTCAGATTGCTGTACCTTGCCAGTTTGTTATCATGGATGTCTGCCTCAGAAGGTTGCTTTGAAAACTTTTTATTTCAATAAGCAGAAGTTAGCCATTTCCAAGACAACATCTCGTTTCAGACCCCTATCATATTTTCATGAACCCTGCTCATGCTGGGCACTGGGCAAGATGGCAGTTCTACTGCAAGGAAAAAAAGAGACGAAAGCCCGCATGTGTTTAAAGCCCACATATGGCACAGAGGGATGCAAATTAAAGTTCAGCATCTAACATCAATTCTAGGGTTTTCTTACTGCTCAGTGTTTGGCTTTGCAACTGTGAGTTCTTCAGGCCCATAACCATCACCTTCAGCAGAGTACTCGGCCCATTAAGTGATCTTATTACTTCAGCCAGACTGAAATTCTCTGTTCTTCTGCCTCAGACTGATATTTTCCAGAGTGCCTGAGAATCAGTATTTCAGGCTTTGTCAGAGTTAAGATTCAAAGATTTTTTTTCTAATTTTAAAACCACTTTCTTCAAAAAAAGTCCTCTATCATACCTGTAGCTATAGTAGAAGTTGAAATCTGACCTGTGTGGTTGGTTTGATGTTGATGATGTTCCTTTTCTCTAAGCTTATGAAAATTCACCTGTATGAATTCTCTGTGTGCCCTATTGAGACACGTAAGGATTTTGTAGATAACTGTCAGATTTTATCCAGCTGGGAAGGCTGCATCTTCTCGCAGCTCCTGTCTGCCCATTCTGTGCACAAGCCATCTCCCAGCATGACAACCACTGAATACTAGCTGAGGGCTGCTCAGACTTTCCAGAAACTCTGTAACTTTGTTGAAAGCAGTTGTTCAACTGGAATAGGAGCAGACCAAGAGATCTTTCAAAAGACCAAGCAAGCCACTTTTATAAGAACTATGAGATTGTGCATATTCCTGTAGTCTGACAAGGCCAGTCAACACTGAGCTTTCCTCTTCAGTGTAATGGTTCCTTTTGATTTTGTTTACTTGATGCTTTATCTCTGAGAAATCACTCTTAAAATACCCAAGCTAGGCCTGAGTGCCTAACCTTCCCCACATCGTGGAACAACACAGTCCATCTGGAGACATATCACACTCCCTGTGGACGTACTGAGAGAGTATTTTTATCTTCTGCCATCACTTATGTAGTATTGGCTGATGGATAAACACCATTACTTGAATCTCAACCACAAAAAAGCAAGAATTTATTGAAATATGGAATTTGAGAGTTTTAATAAACATTGGAAGGAGGCCAGCCAGGTTCCAATTTTACTGTAAAGACAAAGAAACTTTTGTGAGTTGAGGTAAGGATTCATACAAACAAACATTATCCTTACTTCAGAAGCTTCTTATCAATGTATAACGAACTAATTTTATTCACAGTGAGTATTGCAATACTATGAAGAGAAGAATCTAAAATAAAATATCTTTGGAATTGCACGTTTTAATGAATGCATGCTGCACGCACAGCTGTCTGCGAAGCTAAAGTACAGCTCCAGGTAATAACTGCGCTGTCAGGTTGGCATCTATCTTACGGTCAGTACTATGGTGCTAAAATAATTAAAAAGTATTAAGTGTATTGAGATCCTCTGTTAGAAACAGTATTTTCCTGAGCTATTTTTACTTGCAGCACTGGAGTACAATAATAAGTTTCTATTCCTTTAAGGATATCAGAGCTCAGTGAAGTCCAGGACATTCTGTGCATTCCTGTGGGTTTTGAGTTGCACTTAATGGGTGAACATATGAAGACGTAAAAATGCTTTTCCCCCAGACATAAATTATTCACACCAATGGGCTGCTGCTGCTGGTTGTGCATGAACTGGGGAAGTTGGTGAACAACACATGGACAGACTGATATTCCTAAGTACTTTTGCATGAATCATGTTGAAGAGGTGTTAAGACAGCCAGCAGTTCTCTAAGGATGGAGCCTATGGCTTTCCTCTTGGAGCATGTGCTCATAAGAAACTCTCAGCTACACTCTAACTGGAGTGTGTTTTAAAAGGTCCTTCTGTGTATATTAAGTAGAAACACTTCAGCCTTCATTGGCAAACCTAAACATGAGCAAGAGCATTAAAGAAAGTACTGACGTATCAGCTAGATATGATCCTGAGCTTGCAACAAGTGGCTTCCAGAAAGCATTAAGGCAGGATTGAGTCTGTGGCTTGCAAAACATCAAATTCAAAGAAAGAGAAAACATGAGAGAGACAGTGAATGTGTGAAGCAAAGGCAAGCAAGTTTGCATCTATGAGAAGATGCTGCATCCCAACACCTCAGAGCAGCTTGAGCATGCAGCAGAGACCTGCAGGATCGCAGTGAGAGCACTGCATAAAATGGATGCAGAACTCTACCCAGACAGCTGCTAGTTTCCAGGACGCATATGAAAATCTTGACTCTAGTTATTTTCCATGTTTAATTTTGTGATGACAGCAGCCCCCCATTCTACAGAGTGCAACCATATATGGATGTCAGAGGGATTTACGCACATACGTAAGTGCTTTGTTGAATTAGGGCCAATGGCACTGATGATATCAACATGTGAGAACCAGATAGTAGGGATGTAATAGAATCACGAACCAAAAACCAGTAAGCTAGTATTAAAAGCTACAAAATTAGTTGAACGTTTCATCTTGGCACCCACAGGCAGGGGAAGGCAGATATATGAGATTTTAAGTAAGGACTCTGAAGAGGTTTTTAATTGCTTTCAGTTTTTTTTTTTTTTCTTCTACTTTTGTGTTTTATGTCCTTGATTCATTTTTACTCATGTATTTAAAACTAATAACAGTGTTATTTGAAATCGTTTTTTTCTTAACACAGAAGATATGAAGCTTTACAAACACAAAACCAAAACAATTACTTCTCCCATTAGGAGACTTTTTTTGATGAAAAAGCAGTATGTTAAACTTAAAATCAAAAAAGACACAGTTCTTCAGATCTTCAGTCAGAATCAGAAGAAAAGCCCTCAGAAGTAAAGATCCATTACAAAGGCAGATCAATCTAAAATATAAGGCCAATGCACTTGTGTAGAAATTAAGGATTATTGTAGGGTCTGGATGTTTCTTCATAGTCTCATATTTGTTTGTTTTAAAACAGAATAATAGTCATTGCATTTCCTTACATCTATGTAATTAATATATCCTCTTTAGAAATCAATTAGCTCTGATTATTCCCATTGGTGCCATAGTTTGTAAACTGAATGCCAATCAGGGTAATAAAATCGGTGTAATAAAATATAATTTCTTGTTGTTCAAAGTAATGATCAACTAATCAGTAGTAAATTTAATCAGAACATATAAACATCAATCATAGATATTAGTGCTTGTAAAACGTAATAACCAGCTACATCTGACAAGTTATGGGTATTGAAACAATTGCAGACTATGTGAATACTTAAGCAGATGATTTACACGTACATATGCAAGCAGTTTAAACATAAGAATGTAAAACTTTCATGAGTAAAGTAGTTACTTTGCAGTAAATGTCCATTGCTTGAACAGCCTGTGACTTCTAAAATCTATAGCATGCTTTACTGTTAATGGATCCAATAGACTCTTGCAATCAATGCCAGCTTTTCTGCCAGACCCATAAATGAGTCCTTGTCTCCCATTCATCAGAAAAACTTTAGTCTCATGCCCATTGCACTGTAAGGCAGTAACAAGAGAAACAGACCTCACTGATACATTTTTCACAATCTGTTTTCATTCCTTATTCAACACCATAGAGCAGAGGTAAGCTAGGGGCCCTCACCTGCCTGGTGTCTGCCCACTGATGGGAACTCTGCCAGGTTTAAGATGACCCCCTAGAAAAGAGCTGGGCTGAAGCTGCAATTGGAATGGCCTCCAGGATAGTTCTCAAAATTATACTGGACTGTTTTTATTCCAGAGATCAGAATTCAAAGTAATGGAGAACTGGAGTTTAGGCATATGTGGGATTTTATTAATTCCCATGCTGGAAATACAGACTACTTCATTCAGGTCTTGACCTTTAAAATGCATATATTTGTAGTGTTTAATTCTGTACTGCACATGTTCTTCTTGGTAATGATTGAAGATCTGAAAGAACATTCTGAAGAGTATTTATTTGATATTAAGCATTAAGCATTTTCATTTATCTTCAAATAGACCACAAGAACACATCAGAATAGTGTACATCTGTTCAGGGTTAGTTTCTATGCCTGAATGAGTATTTTGCAGTAAATAACCTACTTAATTGATTTAACCTTTCTCTGTTTGCATATTTTCTGGAGACACTTTATAATTTTCTTGAATTAGTGGAAATTACTGTTCAATAGGTTCTCTCAGATCACCTGTAATAGTTCATCTTCTAAATACTCAACGAAACAAAATTAAAACATAAGATTTTTCCAAGTATCACTTGCCATGCATCATTATTTCTATTCACAAATGAAAAGAGATTTCTAATGAAAATGTTCAGAGCTACAAGTTTAAAACCAATATGCGAGCAGTGTCATTATTCACAGGAATTTTCAACACTCCTGCCTGTGAACTCATCTAAGGGAAAATTCAAAGGAAGTAAATAGAAAAAGGACAAACAGCCAAAACACATTCACTGTTTTACTCGAGTGAATATTCTTAGAAAATATTTAGAAGCATTGGCTCTGTTATTAGTTGTATAAATATTCATACAAATCTGTCCATCAGACTGCCTCCCTGAAATTACACAGGCTTTTTTAGGAACTTGGAGAGAAATGTCTCTTAAAAATATATTTCTGCACATTTTCCAGAAGTATAATAGACTGGATATGGCCTTATAAATTACAGGCTTTCCCATACTGATCCAGTCATGGGGCCAAATCTAAAAGTTAACTTTAATGGGATTTTGGCTCAGCGAGGTTGGAGGTAGGGAGGCAGAATTTAGCCGATGATTTATACAGCTTTCAGAAATTGCTCAGAGAAAAAAAAAATACAGCAATGGTACTTATGTAGTACAGTTGTATGTAATTTATTTTCTGCATAACCCACATGAAATTTAATAAGATATAAAAAAGTCAAATTTTTGACTGAAGTCTTACAAATTCTAACTCTTGTGAAAATAACTACTGGCTTCTCAAATGAGTTGATCAAGTAAGGTAAAAAAGTGGAAAATATATATTCATTGCTATGTGGTTTATTTGATTATTTTTATTTAAAAAAAAAGGAATTGCTTTTTGCAAAACACACTGACATATGATAAAAATTAGGAAATGTGCTGTAGCTGTGTTCTCAGCAGGGTTGAAAAATGAGAATGCTCTGGCAGTCGAGAGAGATAGGGTTCAAACTCCAGGGCCAGGAGTTATATTAGTCTGCAGGATAAAAAGGCTGACTTTCATTATAGGCAGTGACCGTACTCAGTGCCTTAAAATATATATATATATATATATAAAAATTAGGATTTTGGAGCTTCATTTGTACAATGTCATATACTCATACAATTACCATAAAGAAAATGTCAGTAAGCTACCAGCTTTGGTAAGTTTCCTCTAGATTCTTATGCACACTTGTATATATTTGTCTGATGGCCAGATATCAAGATTACATGGCAGTCAAACCTTGATGGAGCCAATTAAACCAGTTCTGTGGCAAATAAATGGAATTTAAGTGAATAATATTGTTTGTGGAGTTGCTGAACTAAACCTTAAAGCAAACCAACAAAGCAAGGCAGCCTGCTGCCTGCATTCTATACACTTGGGATTTCAATTTAGTCGATCACCCAAAGAAGAGTTGCCACGGAAGTTTCCTGTGTGAGTAAAGAATTAGGGATCTTTTGCAGAAGAAACAAACAATACAAAATTGAAAGCTATGTATGGAATTTTACTTAGGCACAGTAGTAATACTTCCTTTGTTGGTTACAGAGATAGGCACAATAAAAACATAAGCAAAACAAAGGAAGCAAAAAAGGATGAAATCTTAATTGCCACCAGTTCAGTAAAACTTGTTTCACGTAGCCACAGGGCTAATATGTGCTTATTGTCCTCTATAGCACATCAGATGAGAAATGCTCTGTTTACATTTGGAGCAAGGACAATTCAGATTAGGCACTGGGAATAGATTGCCTGGGGCATCTTCAACACTGGAGGTCCTTAAGAAGGAATCAGATAAATATTTGTTAGAAATGCAATAGATTTGGCTCATTCTGCCTTGGTGCAAATTGCAGGACCTCCAGCAGCTTTCCCAAATTTATGACTGATGACTAGACTATGTACACAAAGATACAGCTAGGTCAAAGCTATGGATTTGTTAAACAATTATTGAAAACTCTTCGATATTATTTCATTTTAATACATTCATTTAAAATAATGCAAGCCAACAATTTTAATTCTGCAGTTCAGGTTTTAAATTTAATGTAAAACATATATTTCTATAAGTTAATACAAAGATAATCACAAATTCTTGATTTTTGAAAAGAGATGCTATTGCCCTCTGTTCAGAACGCTACACTAAACATTTAGAATTCCACTAAGGGCAAAATCTTTTCTTTGCATGCAGTGTTCTCAGAAATGAGGTCAGGCATTTCTCAATTCCTGGCAGGAAAACTTTCTGACTCATTATTCTACCACAAAGCATCCAGAATTTCCCCTTGGGTCTCAGTCAAATTGTTGAAATGCTTTGGAAAAATATATCATTGACATCCCAAGAAAGGGAATATAGAAAAGATGTCCTAATGGCATGAAAAGATTAGGGTCTTCTTAGGTTTGAAGCAGAATGTCTTGCAGTTTCCAAGCTCTTTTTATTTATTAGTTCATACAATGTGTTCCACAAGCACTGAAGTGCTTTACAGAATTATAAATTCTACTATAAAAACACAGATGTGAGACTCCCTTTGTTAGAGACAATGCTGATACATAACCGTTTTTCTGATAGGACTAAAGAATTCTCAGAAGTCATTGTTAATGGAATGGGAAGGACTGGACTATCCTTGCATTGCTGCTAGGCACCTTCAAGTTCCCTGGAGCTACCTGGCTATCATTTTAAGACATCAGGTGCTCATCTGAAGAACTTCAAAGGCCTTCTGCATTTTTACTTAATTGTTGATCCTATATATTTATATCCTGAAACTAATGCAACTCATCTAAACCTACTGAGCTCTATCTAGTCTTCCGGGAGATCGAAAGTCTCTCATGAACATCTGGGGCAGGCCTATCCATTGCAAAATATGTCCGTGCATTTTCTCCCCGCCCTGCCTTCTTCACTCACAGACTGCAGTAGACTGGAAGGGACCTCTCACATCCTCTGCTCAGAGTGGGTCCAACCAGAACACCTCCCCATTATTTCTCCATGAGTCTGGCTCAAATACTGGCTTTGTTCATTTTATCAGTTTTCATTTTCTTGTTGCTAACATAATTGTTGTAAAAAGACTCCTCGAATTGTCAATTTACTGTGGACGGAAAATGGATTAGTATATGCCATGGTTAGAAACAAGAGAACAGGTAACTCATTCTCTGCCACTGTTACCCAGTTCTGTCTTAAGAGAATCTGTATATTCTGAGAATTGGTTACAAAATGTTCATCAGAAAATAAAGAGTGTGCGTACTGATGGCTGGTACAGAGGAATGAGAAATGAGAACACAGAGTTGGTGATGATTTCATATTCCTTCATCACATATCCATCTCAAGCTAGGAGGAAGAATTATGTAAGCAAAGGCTGCTCTTGCTGTATTAAATTGTAGAAAAACAGATAATTTCTCCAGGAAATATGCTGCCATTCAGTGAGATCTGGACAGGCTGGGTACTTGGTTGGAGAGGAGCATTATAAGACTCAACAAGGGCAAGTCCTACACCTGAGGACGAATAGTAGCACACCTAGGTATAGGTTAGGGACTGACCTGCTGGGGAGGAGATTTGCAGAGAGGGACCTAGGTGTTCTAGTGCACAACAGCTGGCCATGAGTAAACGGTGTGCCCTTGTGGCCAAAAAGGCCAACGGGACCCTTGGATGCATTAAAAAGAATGTGGTCAGAAGATCGAGGGAGGTGATCCTCGCCCTCTACTCTGCTGTATCCAGTTCTGGGCTCCAAAATTCCAAAATAACAAGGGTCTCCTAGAAAGAGTTCAGTGGAGGGTGGCGAAGATTAATAAAGGCCTGGAGCATCTCCTATACAAGGAAAAGATAAGAGCCCTGGAACTCTTCAGTCTGGAGAAGAGAAGGCTGAGAGGGGATCTCATAACTGCTTAAAAGAGTGTGGGAGTGAAGTCAGTGGGGGAGAACTCTTTTCACTGGTGAGCAACCACATAGCCACCCATGCATCACTTCATTTGCTGGCTACCTTCAGAGACCACATCGTGCATCCCTGTCTGGAAACTTGCCTCTCTGAAAATAAGGAAACCTTTCCCTCCCTGCTATTCCACATCAAGAAGCGTTAACAAAAAATCACGTTTAGTGTAAGATTATATATCAAGGCAAGTGGTAGCAGGCTGCTTTAGAGAAGGTGAAGTGTCAAATTAACATATTATATTCTAGTATTAATAATTTGATTTAATATTTAATGTTTCCTTTTTGTGTTTAAATAAGAATTCAGTAAGATTTCCCAGTCATCTCCCTTACTTCAATTTCTTGAATATTGTGTGCCCTGTTCCTTAAAGCACTTATTCACATATTAGGAAAATATTGACATGGTGTTGTTATCTAGTTTGTGCAAAGGTTGTTGCATCTGCTGTTGATGTCTGTTCCTTTAAAGAGCCGTAAGAATGCTGATGTGTTGTACAATCAGTGACAGATATTCATGACTCTGACGCAGTGGCTCTTAAGTATGCACAGCTCCCATTGATTGAAATGGGAATTTTATATGCTTAAGGGCAGCAGAATCAGAGCAATTGAAAAAAAGGATCTCAGCCTGCATCCACTGAGGACAAAGTGAAAACTCTTGACTTTCAAACTGATCTCGACTTACTGGAACTTTCTACACCATACTTTCCATCACTTTTTGGCTTTATAGAAACACTGATTGTCCTTGACTTTGCTTTAGTTCAAGAGGGTAGAAAATCTCTTTTTCACCAAGCAGTTCCTGGGAACATAACCCCTTCCAGGTTTCCAGATTAGGGCCTAATTGAGCACATTTCAGGAAATCTTAAGACTTGAAAGATTTGCTTTCTGCAAGGACACGAGACGTGTATGTTTTGTTGTTTAGATATGATCAGGTAGAGATCAGGTATCTCCTCAAAATACTGCTATCTCAAATCAATATGGCATTGTTTCCCACTTTTTCTGATCTGTATTTGTCATCAGCAACACCTGGCATTGCTTTCTCTTTAAAAACAGTTTAAATGTCTGTCCTTTACCCCTCACCAGTACACAGCTGCAGACAGGAGAGCCAGTAACTCACAGAGCAGACAAGGTAGACAGAGCTTTCGCTGCGAGCCGGGATGGTATCCAGTTCTGAAGCAAGGCCTGCAGGAAAAAGCCATAAAAGCAGGAGTACAGAGAAATTTGTATTAGAATGAAATCTCTCCGTCTTATTACTCTTCTGTTTTTGCCACGTTATGATAAATAAATGAAGCATACCACAAGGTAGACAGACATCTGTTTGTGTTAAAATAGAGGGGTGATTCCTTCCACCATAGGCAACAAAACAGCGGTGCTGAAGTTAAAAGCCTCACTTTGCATTTTTTCTTATTTGAGCAATGGATTCAGGTAGACATCTCCAGGGTGTTCTGTGGACGTATGGTGGGCTGAATCCACCAGTAGAAAACCTTCCTCTCTTCCCTAATGAAGACTTCTTCACCTCCTGACTTCTTTTGGTGAGAGACTGAATACCTGAAGCACCCAGACTGGCTTCAGAAGTTTGAGAAGTTTTGCATTGCTGAACCAAACTATCAGAAGGAGGAAACATGGCAGATAACGAAGGAGTGTCAAATAACAGAGACTTGCACAGACCATGCTGAACAAGGGTTTAGAGGAAGCTGTATTTCATTTTTATGATGTGTGTGTGATTTAGAATTCGTTTAGCTTTTAAGCTGTCAGTGAAATGGCAAAACAGGGAGCAAATTAAAGTACACAATCACTTGGTCTCACCTTCAGCACTATTTCAGTGCTTTGCTGTTACATTTTAAGGAAAAACAAAAAAAAAAACAGCCTAAGTATGATTTCAGGGCATAAGGATCGCATTTGGAACTGAAATTTCACAAAGCCTCTGAGTATGTAAAGTTAAAAATGTGTTTCTGCCTGTTCTTTGGTGAGGTAGGAGTTCAAATATGGGCCTTGGTTTTCTCCATGTGCTGGCATAATCAGGGATCTGGGTTTTCGTTTAGCCCTGCACGCTTCTGTTCAGCTGCTATCTTCTCTCCTGGGCATGGAAGAAATGAAAGGTTCGATGGAGAGAGCAATTTATTTCATTAACAAAGGAAGAGAGGGCTTTTTTTCTGAAGTATCATGAAATTAGAAAATTAATTGAGGAAATAGTCATTATGACATCTTGTCATTTCTACTCTACCTTTCCTCCAGGTCTCATAGGCTGTAGTGACGTGCAGATATCTGCAAATCTGTAAGGTATGAATCATCTCACACATTGCTGAGGTGAAACCTGACAACTATTTAACAGCACCACTGCAACACTATGGAACATTTTAAGACAGGAAATTAAGAATACCTGAGCCAAGGAAAGCCACAGGGGGAAGTTTAGATAGACAGAATTTAATTACCTGTACTGGAACTTGGCCAGGACACCAAAACCTGCACTCCAACTCTGCTGTAAAGTGTCATCAGACCTTTAATACTAACAAGTGGTCAAAACATCAGCTTTAGATCTGCTCCAAATGAGTACAGCACTAAAAGTCATCTACGACCTGCTGAGGTATTCATTTACTATTGACTGACAGGACAGGGTACAACATACCAAATCACACAGAACAGCTGTAGAACAACATGACAAATACCTTTCCTAACAGCATTGGAGGCTGCTCTTCTCTAGACATATCTCAATATTTTTAGAAGAATTCAGTGTATTTTCAGAAATGCATCAAATGACTTTAATAAAAAAAAAAAAAAAAAGCACATTTTAATATCTCAGAACACAAAACATACTTATGTCCCCATATGGAGCCCCCAGATATACTGCAGTTCAACAGCCTCTTGCTTGTTGCCATTGGTAGCCTAGAAAAGAGTCACATTATATTGAATAACAGCATGTTGACTTTAAAGGGAAGATAAAAGCCTGAAAGTTTATACATTTTTAGTTCTCACATTATTCTTCTAAGGAAAAGTCTATACTATTTAACATATATTTGTGGCAAAGCTAAAAATTTCTGTGGGTTATCTTTTCTGCAAGAATAGGATTTCTACAAATTGAGGTTCTTGAAATTCCTTAGGCTGAGGAATTATGTCAGCCCTGAAAAGCATGGGTTCATTATTCACATTGTGTTACACTGCTGACATAATTCCTTAACAGAGTGGGACATGAGGTGTCCCAGTTTGATTCTTCAACTTACAGTCAGTGCTTTTGGCTTCTCTAAATAGTAAACAGTTTTGTGTGAGCTCCTGTTTTAAAAATCCTTTGAGCAGTGTATCTATATAAAAAAGAAAATCTGGGTTAGCTGTGGGCCACCAGCAATTTATCAAGCAGTATTAGTTATGTCTGTGGGATATTTTTCATTATCTGAGGATTATTAGTAGAGACACTACATACATAGTGATTATTCCTTGACTAATAATTGAGATAATATCGATTTGAAACCCAGTTTCATTAACACCTTAGTACAGAGACTATGATCGTGAAGGGTATTTTTTTTTTCCCTCCAATTTGTAATCAAAAGTTATTTAATAGTAAAATCAGTCTTCACTTGTAACAGAGGTTGTGGACTTCTGGAGTTGGCAGAGCCAGCTGCTGGGCTGCTGGGAGCCAGACTCTTTTTGATCTTCGTATTGAATGGTTTCCTTTGATCACCTTGACAATAGATCATAAAAGAACAGAGCTTTTACCCATATCTCCCTAAATTTGCAGGTAAATAATGAGATGGTCTGAACTGAGGCTGGAGAGTAAGATTTTTAACAAACAATTCTCCCCTTTGAAGTAGACTTAGCAAAATTAGCATATAAATGAGCAATGCTGCTACATAAGGACATGTGGCAGAAGAAAAGGGATAATTGGACTGAGGGGGTTAGTTTCTAAATGAGGTCGTTTGCTAAATGACCAGCAGTTAGACTACAGGTGTGTTCATTTGGTAAGTTGGAGATGAGATTTAAACAAGGAGGGTATGCAAAAAATTGGGGTTTTTCAGTGGGTGTGGGGAGGATTGCAGCTTTGTAATTGGCCAAGGACCTGCAAAGTTAACTGGGAGGCAGTGCAGAGGATAAGAACTGCTCAGACACATCCTAACTGACGTTGTTAACAGCAGGCTGTGTCCATCACATCAATATTTGTCATTACTGTCTTCAAATATGCGATGCTTTTTGATATATACATCAATAAATCTCTTCAAATCTGTGGCAGGAGCTCTGTGGTGCCTATCAAGAGAATCACAGAATCATAGAATTGCTCAGGTTAGAAAAGACCTTAGAGATCATCAAGTTCAACCACAACCTAACCATACTATCCTAACTCTAAAAACCCTCCCCTAAATCATGTCCCTGAGCACCAAATACAAACAGTTTTTAAACACATTCAGGGATGGTGACTCAACCACCTCCCTGGGGAGTCTATTCCAGTGCTTAACAACCCTTTCTCTAAAGAAGTGTTTCGATAGCCAACCTAAACATATCCTGGCGCAACTTGAGGCCATTTCCCCTTGTCCTGTCACCTGTCACCAGTGAGAAGCACCACTCTCTCTGTAAGCACTTTTCAGATACAGGAAGAGAGCAATAAGGTCTCCCCTCCTTTTCCCCAGACTGAACAGCCCCAGTTCCTTCAGTCTCTCCTCGTAGGGCACATTCTTCAAGCCCCTCACTTGTTGCCCTTCTTTGGACCTGCTCCAGCACCTCAATGTCCTTTCTGTACTGAGGTTCCCAAAACTGAACGCAGTACTCAAGGTGAGGCCTCACCAATGCCAAGTGCAGGGGCAAATATTGAAATATCTGCACTGCTGGCTGCTGCCAGGGCCTGCACAGGCTGAACACAGCATGAAAAGCCAAAGATACGTTTGAGTGTAGTAGTAGTAAGTTGCCATTAACACCTATAGACCACAGCTTCTCATTTTACCAAAATTGTCTAAACCAGGGGGAAAATTCTGTTTTATTACAGGGCATCTTGAACTCACTCTTCTTTCACTGGCAGGTTCAGGCTTGCTGGCACTAAAATGACCATGGCCCTTCATGGCAAGAACAGAAGACTGAGTGCTCTCAGTAATGTCATTTTCCAATTTTTAAAATGAAAAAAAATATATTAAATCTAGTAATAGATTTTTGAGTTTTACTTTTGACCAGAGTTTCAGGGAATGCTTGAAAGAAACATATTCAATTCACAGAGACTTGCTTCTTTATTTATTTTAACAAAAGCCAAATTTAAGATTGTCAGGAGACAGTAGATGAAAGGAGAGTGGTCCCAATGACACCTGAAAAGGCAAGTGGATAGTAGTATTTTCTATGTGGTATGAAATTGGAGCTTGAATGCTCCCTCTGACTCATCTGGGGCAGAAGCATGGATTGATTTTCTGTGGAGGGTGTCAACATCTCCTGGAGCCATACGCTCTCTTTTGGCCCTGGTGGTATTGAAATCATCTTTACCTCTCAACAGGAGAAGATGAGATCACTCTCCCCCCAGTGCAACCCTTGCATAATGTACAGATTAAGGACTGAATCCAGCTCTTTTACACCGTTAGTGTTAAGAGCAATTTTTTTTTTTATTTTGCCAAAATATAAATTATATTTCAGCTTATTGTGAATTGAACCTGAAACATAGTTTACGGACATGAGGTTTTCCCTCACGCTATTTCTTTCCCTGCACTCAGAGTCCTGTCCGGATGGAACTCTACCTTTGGTGACTGTAGCAGCAGCTCCTTGGGGTCTTTCACTCACTACTGGAGCAAAGTCAGAGGCTTTTTTTTGGAAGGCAGTGACGGGTATGGTAGGTTGCAGCAGTGTATTGAGTTTGCATGGAAAAGCATTGGTATCCAGGGTACTTCAGGGATGGCCTCCGTGAGCAGGGCCCAGAAGCTGCCTCTGTCAGAGAAAGCCAGTTCAGCTGCTCCAAAAAGGACCCTAATAGGAGAATAGGGATGGAGTGGTTGCATTCAAGGCCAGGCTCTATGGGTTCCTGGGTGGACTGATATAGTGGCTGGCAACCCTGCTCACAGCAGGGAGTTTGGAACTAGACGATCTTTGTGGTCCCTTCCAACACAAGCCATTACATGATTCTATGAGCATACAGGAGTGGCAGAGATGTTTCATGGACTGACTTCTGTGACCATTGCCTGTGCCCTTTGCTGCTCAGGGGGAGAAGGCAGAACACAATGGGTGGAAAGGATGGTAGAAGGAACTTTTAGTTTGCCTTTAGTTCTCACTGCTCTAGACTTTTAGAAGTTGGATATAAATTAATCACTCTCATGCTGAGCATGTTTTGCCTGTGATGATAAAATTGGCGAGTCTATCTGACCATATCTCAGCCCATAAGCCTTTTTCATCACATTTTTCCTCCTTTTCTTTTGATCAGGGGGAATGAGAGAGCAGTGTTGTGGAATTCCGCAGCCAGTCCATAGGAAACCACCACAAGCAGCCAACAGGGAAGAGCCAGTTACCTGCTCTGAGGTTGGTGACTGAAATGAGGAGGGCTTGGGAATTTCTGTGGAGGTGCCTGAGATTGGGCAGTTCTGGGTGGGTTTGGATAAGGAGCACTTCAGGCAGAGTTTTAGAAAAAGAGGTGTGGGATGAATCATAGAATGGTCTGGGTTGAAAAAGACCTCAAAGATCATCTAGTTTCAATTCCCTGCTATGTGCGGGGTTGCCGACCACTAGACTAGGCTGCCCAGAGCCACATCCAGCCTGGCCTTGAATGCATAATGGCTCTGCTAGAACCTGGGCACAAGGTAGGAAGGACTGAGTGTTGTGAAAGTCTGTAATGGATGGACTCGTCTACAGGGCATGAGAGAGACAGGGTAAGCAGTGGGGAAGATGGGTGCTAAAGGGAAAGAATTTCATACCTCTGGCTTTGATATTGGGTTTGGGGTGAGAGAATCCCCTTCACTTCCTTCTTTTGTTTGCTGCTGGCAACAGGAGCAGTCTAGTTCAACTAAAAAGAGCTGATTTGTTTCATAAAAATTGATATGAACTTCTGCACTTGTGAAATCTTTCTGTCCTCACCTCTTATATTTATTAGTTCAAAGTGATTCACCAAAAGTTGACCTGAATTCTTAAACTACTTTTCTTCTGGCAAATAAACTCTTCACTAAAAACATATGTGCCCGTCACTGCACTAAATGCATGCTGTCTATTTACTTGCTGCTTGCTGATGGCTGGCTTCTTTCCAGCAATGCAGAGGAGATGGAAGGCATTAAGAAAAGCCCTGAATATTGCTGGTTGAATAGCATGCAAAAAAAAAAAAGAAAAAAAAAGAGGGATGATAGGAATGAAATCCTAGCACTGTTAAGCGGCACTTGGAAGATTTATGAAGTTTCTATAGAGGAAAAAAAAAAAATGGATGGAAGTCATTCAAATACAAACTGCACACAGCATTTGAAAACCACACCCATGTGCCTCCATAAATGCATGGGATTAATTAAAAAAAAAGACCTTAGTTGTAGGCAACGCTCTTTAATGCATAAGCTCAGTATGGAATAGCCTCATGAATATACATTCCAAAACGTCTCTCCATCACAGAGAGGAAAGAGGCAGGCTGAGCTGCAAATGTGGGGATACAGCATCTGCTGAGGTTTCACTGACTGGTGTGTCTTGCTGAGCGTGTCGCACGGTGGCACTGACTCTAGCCTCATGCAAGTGGACTTCTCTGAAATCTGCAGGCAGAAGTCCCAGAAAACAGGTTGTTTCTATGCAAGTGGGAAGCTGAATGCAGAGATGCTGCTCATCTCCCTGTGCTACGAGAAGTAGAGCCCCTTGATAGAGATCCTGGGGCAGTTTGAAGCCTTTTGAATGGCCAAAGGCTCCTGGAGTTTGATGCCACTGGGGGTGAGGAGGCAGAGAGTAACAAACAGGCCAGAAAGGGACAGCAAGTCCCTCGGATTGGAAAGAACAGGCAGGACTGTGCTTCTGACATGCCTAGCAATGGCTTGCTCTGGGAATAAATTAAGCAGCCACTATGGGAGCTCAAAATACCAGGCATTTCCATGTAGCAAAATAAATAAATAAATAAAATAGACAATCTATGGCTTTCCAAACCGCCACAGGACATGCTCAGAAATGCGTCACGACACAGAAACAAGGCATGAAACTGCAGGAGGAAGGGAAGAAGGGGGACTTCCCATTTGATGGTGTGCAAGGTGTTTTAATGAGATTTAAACCAGGTAACACTTGATTTTGGGATTTTCCTAGAACTAAAAACATATCTCAAAGGAGAGTGAAGAATGGGAGAAAAGAAGAGCTTCCTCCCCCCATAAGAAGAAATTAATTTGGTGTTACAGGGAGGGAAGTGTTTCACTATGAAATAGGAATATTCATGAAGAAGAGACACAGGAAACAGAAATTACAGGCTGAAGCAGGCTTAGTAGGAAAACAATTGGGGGTTTGAAAAATTACCAGAAAAGTGATATTCTCAAGAGTGTAAGCAATAGCACAGGCTGCACTGAAAATGAGGTTAGTTTTGGAAATTAACATCACATCTGTCTAGTTCCAATAATCCCTGTCTGTTTTAAAATGGAGTTCGCTCCACAAGATATTGCAATAAATAATCAAATACATTATAACCTGGACATATCCTCTACATCAGATAATCCTGCTATAAAAACTGAGAATAAAGGAATTTGCTGGATGACTAGCACTTAAGAAATCGTTCCCTGGTGGGTTATTTGCAGCCTATTCTCTACTTCAGTAGGAGTTTATGTTGAATAACTCACAGCTGTGGAAATTCCTGCATGGCAGCACTGAATACCACTAACAAAGGGACACAAACTGGCATGGCTTTACTCAAGACTAACTCATGATGCCTTGGGTTGTGTAAAGCGCAGAGGAGCTTCAGCACAGAGCTGCAGATGCTCACAGTGGCACCAGGTGACAAAACATGGCAACATGAGGGTTTGAACACTCAACAAAGTGGGTGGGAGGGAGAAAAATACATACAGGCTTTGAGAAACATAAGCTGCACTTCCACAGAATCATTAAGTTTAGAAAGATCACTAAGCTTGTCTAGTCCAGCCATCAATCCATCACCACCCTACCACTAAAGTATGTCCCTCAGTGTCACATCTCCACTTTTCTTGAACACCTCCAGGGATGGTGACTTTACCACTTCCCTGGGCAGTCCATTTCTTCACCACTCTTTCTGAGAAACTCACTACTTTGTTGGGAGAGCTGTGATGTTACAAGTCAAACCAGCTTTGTTCCTGCTTTTGACAAGCTTTTATTTCTTTACATAGAGTGTGACAACAACATATATTTGATCGGAAATTTAGGAAGCAGCTATTATTAGGAATTACAGAAAGGGAGGAGTTGGTCTAACTTGCCATATTACCTGAAAACAGAGTAAAACCACCTAGTTACAAGATGGAACACTCCAGCCCAGGCTGTCTACTTCTGGTCACATCTACCAGCAGATCACACAGAGCTGCATGCTTCTAAGCAGAGAGATTGAGCTCTACAACTCTTCATCACTATTCTCCTGGATTAGTCTATTTTTTATATTGAAGGGAACAGGAGGAGAAGGGAGAAGAGAAAGATGGAATAATTGATGCTTTGTGTGGTCTGTATTGTTACATGTCCTTCAAGGTGCATCTCTCCCACTTCTGCATGCACATTTCTGTAGAGTTTGCAATCTGTGTATTTCACAGGCCTTGCCTTTGCTTGGGCTTATTTTACGTCAAAGGTTGTTTCAAATTAATCCTGCCATTACTGAGTTAAAGGACGTTGTCACAGTTCTGCAGGTGATAACCTGCCTTATCATGGATGATTAAAAACTATCAACTCTCTGTTTTCCTTTTGAGTCTTGACCTGCCCATAAATGTCCATGCCTGGGCCTTGATGATTCCATCTCCAAGATGTTTCCTTTGTTACTGGTTGCAATTTTTTTCCACTTCACATGGGTTTTTGTTAGAAAAGGCCCTGAATCAGATTGCTACTTCCTGAAGGCAGTCACCATACAGACCCCTCCTTCCTTCCCAACAGTTCCTCTCTGCGCCTGAGAACTGACCATAACATCACAGGCTTTGAAAATCGTATCCATTTTAAAAGTCCACATCCCTCTGTTGCATGATCCTGAGCTTGCAAATGTTGATTCCCTGCAGAGTGCCACTGTTCCATCACTCATGATAAATTGGTCATTAGAATTACTTTTTCCCCCTCACAGGAACACAGCTGACATCTACAGTAAAACAAAACACTACTGTTTGAAACCTGCGAGTTAGGCTGTTCTCAAAGCAATTCTGGCTTGACAAATAGAAACGTACTTAAAAATTATGATTTTTCTGAGAAAAAGAAGGATCATTTAGGTTATATTTCTCTTTGCACTAAGGCTGAAATAACAGCAAACCTTAGAAATGTGCTGAACAAACCCAAGCTGACACCCCTGTCCCTGTTGACAGAAAGGTGAGTGGAGGAAGCAGTTGTCAGATGCAGCAGTGGCTCTATGCTGGTGATACAAGACTGGGAAACCACAGCACAGTTTCTGGATCTCAATCCAGGGACAAGTGGCTGCAAACCCCACTCCTAGAGCTTCTGTCATACTGCACCCAATGTATGTTGCAGGTGTTGTTGATTTAAGAACAGAGATTGTCATAGAGCTGGTGAAAATCCTCTACGAAAAGACAGCTGTCCCAGTCAGTTGCATTTTATTACCACCCTCTGGAAGGATAGCATAACCTGAGGGGAGATTTCAATGAAAACAGCTGAAAATTCCCCTTCAAAATGGAGTTTGCTGTTGAAGACAGACACAAGCCCCATTATCCATCACAGTTCCTGAATTTCACACCTACTGTCTACTGATTTGATTTCTCTTGGCAGTCCAGGAACAACCCACCTTAGTTTTGATGGGTTTGTGTGCATTTTCCTTTACACATAGCCAGGAGAAGGTGGAAGGTTAAAAACTCCGGGCAAACAAATTTTCATAAGCTATCAAAGAGACATGAAAGAAAATTGAATTGGTGGAAAAAATAAAAAATAAAGAGCCAAACCAGCATTTGAAAGCACCAAACACAGTTCTTAAAAGCTTTTCCAGTACTCAGACCCTCCCCAACCCCCAGGAGATCACTGAGGGAGGATGAAACTTCATGTGATGAAATGAGAATTGCAGTCAAATGTGATTAGGAGTGTTAAATGCCTGTTTCATATCAAGCACTTGCCAAAATGTCTCCTAATGTACTTACAAAGGAGACGCTAACCTTATACATTATAACTGTTCAATACAGAATTGTACATACTATTTCAGAAGAATTCAGAGTTGTTGAGACAGAACTATTAATTAAACTAGGGCAACACACAACTTGAAGCTCTCAAGAGACAGAATTCCTTTTAGCATAATATAAAATATTGCTCCCCCATACAAGCTAATGACTGCTTTGCATGCCACCTTTTAACTAGTAAGATTCCAGACACTCGAGAAATATTTATATCCTAGATTTCAGTACAAATTTTCAACAAACAAACCAAACCCCAACTCAGAAAGAAAATGAATCTGAAGAATTACAGACCTTAGCTACGAGCACAGGCTGGAGGGTCCTAAATTTGGGTGCCAAAGAGAAATGGAGTTGCACCAGGTGGGCATCTATTTGGTTCAGCTGAAGCACGCTCCCCTGCTAATGGGCAGTGATTGCATTCTGCACCTGAGTTATCAGGAATACATTTAGTTACTTACCCGAACCGAAGCTCATTGTTTTCATCTAGCTCCCTGTAAAGTTGATGGAAGTGCAATTTCTTGGGGGAACTGAAGTGTTTGTGCTTTGTTATGGCTGAGTGCTTTTATCAAGTTTTTGACTCTGTATGCACAAGTGTATTCTCCTCTGATGTCATCCTTAGTACATAATGGTGTTTTAAAATGTGCTTATAGATTAAGACTACCCATAGACCCATTACAATTATTTCTTGATGTATGGGGTGTAATTCTTTTATTTCAAAAGTGAATCATAGGGTCAGAGAAGAAATGCTCCTGCAGTTGGATTGCTCTATCTCTGTTCCTAATAAAGCCTCTCCCTTTGAAAGCACTGGTACTAGTTGCTGTCAAAAAAACATACTAAATTAGAACAGATTTTAATGCTGTGACTATTCAGTGGTAATTAATATCTCCTAATGAAACATAGAAGCATGGACCATAAATTTGGAGACCACCAAAAGTGACTCAAGCTAAAGTTACCATCTGCCAATCTGTAATGCTGGGGTACCACCATACTCCTACCAGCAGCACAACAACATGCTGGAGTAACATCGGATCCTCTGATTAAATATTTAGTAGCTCCTCTTACATAGGAGAGGATTTGGGCCTTAGCCTTGTACAGAAATATGCTGTCAAAAAGCTAGAAAAAACATATCATCCAGTCCTACACAGTAAAACCAGCTACTGGGGTTACTGGTGCCCCAGGGCAGCTTTAATTTGGACACGCAATATATCACCATAGGACTGCTCGATCAGAGTTGCAGTCTCAGGAAATATTTTCAGAACTATTCAATTTCCATTAGCAATTTCTCCAGGATATATTAGGCACAATCTGGGTTTCCTTGAATATCAGTCATTCATGCTTTCTCTTTCATCCTGTCTTTGCTAAAATGGGATTTTTCATGGAGGCCATGAAATTGCAAAATTTAGTCTGTTCTTACAGCTGGTTCCATCATTTAGACTCCTTTAATGGTGTTCTGCAGCAAAAGGTAAGGAACCACTGTCCACCCTACTACTAGAGAACACTCTGCAGTGCCCCATATTTTGCCTTTTCATTCAGTAGTTTCCTTCTCCCTTCCTTTTCTGCATACTTCAAGACTATTATACCTTTTGAGCTCCCTTCCAAACTGAATTACATTCACGCATACCGATGCAAAGATGGTGAAGATGCCTTCTTCCTGAAATATACCACAGAGCTGCAAATACTGCTTCTTTATCCTCATTGCAAAAAGAGAGAAAGAAGCCTTAAGAACTTAAATGTCCTCATGAGGGGCGGCTGAGACTGGTTGGTGGCTGGTGGCTTGGGAGCTCCCTGGGAAGTTGGCTTTGCTGACCCGAGGAAAAAAGCATGCAGAACAAAGCAATTCAAAGAACAACCAGGATGTACCAGTGCTTGTGATTCTAACACAGTCCAAGTTTTTTGTAACAGCATCCAGTTTAGTTATCAGTTCTCATTCACTCACTTTACTAATTATATGATCTTGCTTTTCTAAGTAAACTTGCAGAATTTCCTCCCTGTGATTTGAGAGAGCACTTCTCAGAGCCAGCATTTCCCCCCATTTAGCTAAAGCAAACAAGTTTTCTCTTTGAAAGTATTTCAGCATCACGAGATAAGTTTCCTTCCTCCTTTCAATAATTGCAAGGCTCCCCAGAGGAAAGTGCCAACAACATGATTTCCTTCCAAATTCTGAAAGAGATACAATGTTCTTGTAGGTGGTGAGATTAGATTACAGCACAATTAATTGTTGGTGTCAAGCTTTCAGTTTTGAGCCCAGCCTCGGCTCTCATGGATGTGGTATTTCAGCTCAGTATGGATCTTTAGTCACCTCTCCCCCTTCTCTGCATGAAATAGTAAAGGAACACACAACAGCCACAACCACCACAATGTCACTGAAAAAAAACAACAACCAAAAGGCAAAAAGTCCAATACTTAATGGAAATGCTATAGCTTAACCCTCTGCCCACAAGGAATGTTACCCAGAAGAGGCTACCAGCAGATGGGAGACATGGGACCAGAGGGTCTTTCTTGAAGAGT